>NC_134688.1:161910773-162065773 GCF_050947455.1 Rhinoderma darwinii | reverse complement strand
TGTAAACATAGTGTAAAAAAAGTTTTAAAACATTTAATAAAAGTTTCAAGTAATAAAATAAAACACAATTGCCCTTTTCTCTTATCAAGTTCTTTATTGTTGAAAAAAATAAACAAACCATACATATTTGGTATCGCCGTGTCCGTAACGGCCTGAACTATAAAAATATTATGTTATTTATTCCACGGGGTGAACGGCGTAAAAAAACCCGTAAATTACTATACCAGAATTTCTGTTTTTCGGTCACTTTGCCCTACAAATATTGGAATAAAAAGTGATCAAAAAATCGCATGTATCCAAAAATGGTACCTATATAAACTATAACTCGTCTCGCAAAAAACAAGCCCTCATACAGCTCTGTTGACTAAAAAATGAAAACATTATGGTTCTCAAAACTTAGTGACAGAAAAAATACATTCTTTTTACAAAAGTAATTTTATTGTGCAAAAAGTTGTAAAACATAAAAAGTGCTATAAATTAGGTATCGCCGGAATCGTACTGACCCGCAGAATGAAGTTAACATGTAGTTTATAACGCATGGTGGACGCTGTATAAAAAAAACTAAAAAAACGATGCCAGAAATGCAGTTTTTTGGTCACCTTGCCTCCCAAAAAAGAGCATAAAAAGTGATCAAAAAGTCACATGTACCCCAAAATGGTACCAATAAAAACTACAGCTCGTCCCGCAAAAAAACAGACCTCATACCACTACATCTATGAAAAAATAAAATTAGTTAAGGCTTCCATATGTCAGGTAATAAAAAAATATGCAGTTGCGCAGGCCCGAGGGGAACATTTCTTCTGTTTCAAGAGGCGAATTATCAAGGCCCTAAAATTAGGGAGCCAGGAAGGGGAGGGCCCAAACATATCTGTTGGAAGCGAGGGCGCCCGTATTATACCAGGACAACACTTCCCAGCAAAATTCTCCAAACTGCAAAGGTGTGAAGTGTGGACCAGAAGGGGATAAGGAAGGATATTTATCAGTGCAACACTGGCCTGTGCAGAAAGGATTGCTTCACAGCGTAACAAACATCTATGGATTATTTTACATTTTTTTTTAACCAATTATTATACCACCTGACTAAGCCCCTGATGTACTCTGCCCAGCTTACATGTACCCCCATATTATAAACGGAAACACCAGCAATACTGAAACAAAATTATTTCCAAGCAAATCCACACTCCAAAAGCCAAATGGTGCTCCTTTCCCTCTGAGCCCTACAGTTTGCCCAAACAGCTGTTTACTTCCACATATATGGCATCGCCATACCCGGGAGAACCCTTTAAACAATTTTGGGATGTGTGTCTCCAGTGGCATAAGCTGGGCAGGACATATTTGCCACTGAAATAGAATATATAGGGGGAAATGTAAATTTTTACTTTGCATCATCCGCAGCGCAATCATTTATGTGAAAGTCCTGTAGGGTGAAAATGCTCACTACACCCCTTAATAAATGCCTTGAGGGGTGTAGTTTCCAAAATGGGGTCACTTCTCAGGGGTTTCTTTTATTATTTCACATCAGAGCCTCTGCAATTGTGAACCAATACTTTGTAAATCGCCAAATTAGGCCTCAATTTTACATTGTACTCTTTCACTCCTGAGCCCTGTCAAATGTCCAGGCAAAAAATTAGGGCCACATGTAGGGTGTTTCTAAAATCGGGAAACACAGCATAATAATTAGAGAGCTGTCTTGTTATGGTGGCACAAGCTAGGCACCACATATTGGCATCTATGGAAAAAAATCCCATTTTCATTCTGCAACTTCGAGTGCACTCTAATTTCTGCAAAACACCTGCAGGGTTAACATGCCCACTACACCCCTAGGTGAATACCTTGAGTGGTGTAGTTTCCAAAATGGTGTCACTTCTTGGATGTGTCCACTGTTTTGGTCCCACAGGGGCATTGCAAATGCGACATAGCGACCTGAAACCAATCCAGCAAAATCTGCACTCCAAAAGCCAAATGCCGCTCCTTCCCTTCTGAGCCCTGCCGTGTGCCCAAATAGCAGTTTATTACCACATATGGGATATTACCGTACTCGGGAGAAGTTTCTTTACAAATGCTGGGGTTCTTTTTTTTCATTTATTTTTCCTTTATATGTTGAGAAAATGAAAAATGTTGAGCTAAAGCTACGTCTTATTGAAGAAAAGGCATTGTTTTTATTTTCACTGTCCAATTCTAATAAATTCTATGAAACACCTGTGGGGTCAAAATGCTTACTACACCCCTAGATTAATTCCTCAAGGGGTGTCGTTTCCTAAATGGAGTCACTTTTTGGGCGTTTTCATTGTTTTGTCCCCTCAGGTGCTCTTCAAATGCGACATGGCCTCCTCAAACCATTCCTTCTAAATGTGATCTCCAAAAGCCAAGTAGCGTT
This sequence comes from Rhinoderma darwinii, assembly GCF_050947455.1. Classification (NCBI taxonomy): domain Eukaryota; kingdom Metazoa; phylum Chordata; class Amphibia; order Anura; family Rhinodermatidae; genus Rhinoderma; species Rhinoderma darwinii. Next base: position 162,063,396 of record NC_134688.1, on the reverse strand, counting down.
CTTTCCCTTCTGAGCCCTGCCGCGTGTCCAAACAGCAGTTTATGACCACATGTGGGGTATTGTTTTACTCTGGAGAAATTGTTTTAAAAATTTTGTGGTGCTTTTTCTCCTTTAGTCTTTGTGGAAGTGAAAAAAAAAATAGCTAAACCTACATTTTCTTTGAGAAAATGTAGATTTTAATTTTCACGGCCTAATTCCAATAATTTCTGCAAAAAATCTGTGCAGTCAAAATGCTCACTATACCTTTAGATAATTTCCGCAATGGGTGTAGTTTTCAAAATGGGGTCACTTGTAGGGGGTTTCCACTGTTTTGTCCCCTCAGGGGCTTTGCAAATGCGACATGGCCTCCGCAAACCATTCCTGCTAAATTTGAGCACCAAAAGCCAAATGGCGCTCTTTCCCTTCTAAGCCATGCTCTGTGTCCAAACAGCTGTTTATAACCACATGTGGGGTATTGTTTTACTCGGGAGAAATTGCTTCACAAATTTTGTGGTGGTTTTTCTCCTTGTGTCCTTGTGGAAATAAGAAAAAATTAGGTAAACCTACATATTCTTTGAAAACATTTAGATTTTCATTTTCACGGCCTACTTCCATTAGTTTCTCAAAAAAACCTGTGTAGTCAAAATGCTCACTATACCTCTAGATAATTTCCTCAATGGGTGCAGTTTCCAAAATGGGGTCACTTGTGGGGGGTTTCCACTGTTTTGGCCCCTCAGGGGCTTTGCATATGCAACATAGCCTCCGTAAACCATTCCTGCTAAATTTGAGCACCAAAAGTCAGGTAGCGCTCTTTCCCTTCTAAGCCCTGCCGTGTGTCCAAACATCCGTTTATGACCACATATGGGATATTGTTTTACTCTGGAGAAATTGCTTTACAAATGTTGTGGTGCTTTTTCCCCTTTAGTTCTTGTGGAAATTTAAAAAAAATTAGCTAAACATACATTTTCTTTGAAAAAATTTAGATTTTAATTTTTACGGCCTACATCCAATAATTTCTGCAATAAAACTGTGGGGTCAAAATGCTCACTATACCCATAGATAATTTCCTTTGAGGTGTCTGGTTTCCCAAATGGGGTCACTTTTGGGGGATTTCCACTCTTGTGGCACCGCAAGAGCCCTTCAAACCTGACATGGTGCCTAAAATATATTGTAATAAAAAGAAGGCCCCAAAATCCTCTAGGTGCTCCTTTGCTTCTGAGGCCTGTGCTTCAGTACATTACCACACTAGGGCCCCATGTGGGATATTTCCTAAAACTACAGAACCTGGGCAATAAATATTGAGTTGCATTTCTCTAGTAAAACTTTCTGTGTTACAAGAAAAGTCGATTAAAAATGAATTTCTGCAAAAACAAAATTAAATGTGGAAATTTCACCGCTACTTTGCTTAAATCCCAGTGAAACGTCTAAAGGGTTAAGAAACTTTATAAATGCTATCTTGAATACTTTGAGGGGTGAAGTTTTTTAAATGGGGTGACTTATTGTGGGCTTCTAATATATAAGACCCTAAAAGCCACCTCACAACTGAACTGGTCCGTGAAAAAATAGCCTTTTGAAATTTTCTTGAAAATGTGAGAAATTGCTGCTGAAGTTCTAAGCCTTGTAACGTTCTAGAAAAATAAAAGGATGTTCAAAAAATGATGTCAATCTAATGTAGACATATGGGGGATGTTAATTAGCAAAAATTTTGTGTGGTATAACTGCCTGTCTTACAAGCAGATACATTTAAATTTAGAAAAATGCAAATTTTCTTAATTTTTCGCTAAATTTTGATGTTTTTCACAATTAAATACTGAATGTATCGAACAAATTTAACATAAAGTCCAATGTGTCACGAGAAAACAATCTCATAATTTCTTGGAAAGGTAGAAGCATTCCGAAGTTATTACCACATAAAGTGGAACATGTCAGGTTGAAAAATGAGGCTCTGTCAGGAAGGTCAAAAGTGGCGAAAGAGGGAAGGGGTTAAATAATGCTGCCATATATACTGTACACATGAATAATGCTGCTATATACACTATACACATTAATAATGCCGCCATATATGGTGTACACATGAATAACACCATTGTTTATTGTACACATGAATAAAGCAACCATATATACTGTACACATAAAATGCCGCCATATATACTGTACACATGAATAATGCCGCTGTATACACTATACACAATAATGCCACCATATACACTGTACACTTGACTAAAGCAACCATATCTACTGTACACATGAAAACTGCCGCTACATATACTGTACACATGAACAATACAACCATATATACTGTAGCTGTTGAGGGTCATTATACTGTATGGGACAGCAGTGGGGGCATTATACTATATGATGGGGCATTATACTATATGGGAAAGCTATGGGGGCATTATACTGTATAGGGCAGCTATGGGGGGTATTATACTGCGTGGGGCATTATACTGAATGTGGCAGCTATGGAGGGAATTATACTGTATGGGGGCATTATACTGTATGGGGCAGCTATGGGGGGCATTATACTGTAAGGGGCATTATACTGTATGTGCCAGCTATGGAGGGCATTATACTGTATGGGTAGCTATGGGTGGCATTATACTGTATGGGGGCATTATACTGTATGGGGCAGCTATGGGGGCATTATACTGTATGGGGCATAATAGTGTATGGGGTAACTATGGGGGCATTATACTGTATGTGGCAGCTATGGAGGGCATTATACTGTATGGGGCAGCTATGGGGGCATTATACTGTATGGGGGGCATTATACTGTATGGGACAACTATGGGGGGCATTATACTGTATGGAGGGCATTATACTATAGGGCAGCTATGGGGGTACTATACTGCGTGGGGCATTATACTGAATGTGGCAGCTATGGAGGGCATTATACTGTATGGGGGCATTATACTGTATGGGGCGGCTTTGGGGGGCATTATACTGTATGGGGCATTATACTTTATGTGCCAGCTATGGAGGGCATTATACTGTATGGGACAGCTATGGGGGGCATTATACTGTATGGGGGACATTATGCTGTATGGGGCAGCTATGAGGGAATTATACTGTATGGGACATTATAGTGTATGGGATAGCTATGAGGGACATTATACTGTATGTGTCAGCTATGGAGGGCATTATACTGTATGGGGCAGCTGTGGGGGCATTATACTGTATGGGGGCATGATACAGAATGTGGCAGCTATTGGGGGCATTATACTGTATGTGGCAGCTATGGAGGGCATTATACTGTATGGTGGCATTATACTGTATGGGGCAGCTATGGGGGCATTATACTGTATGTGACAGCTATGGGGGGCATTATGCTGTATGTGGCAGCTATGAAGGGCATTATACTGTACGGGATAGCTATGAAGGGCATTATACTCTATGTGGCAGCTATGGGGGCATTATACTGTATGGGGCATTATAGTGTATGGGGCAGCTATGGGGGGCATTATACTGTATGTGGCAGCTGTGGGGGGCATTATACTGTGTGGGGGAAGCTATGGGGGCATTATACTGTGGGGACAGCTATGGGAGGCATTATACTGTGTGGTGGCATTATACTGTGGGGCAGCTATGGGGGGCATTAGACTGTGGGGGCATTCATGGGGTCTGTCGGGCAAGGCAGCTGAGCATAGGCGTGCACAGGGATCGGATGGTGTTGGGGAGGGGTAGGGGGGCCCAAGCTGAATTCTTGCACCAGGGCCCATGAGCCTTTAGCTATGTCCCTGGTCCCAGGCAGAGTGCTAGTAGTGCTCTGCCCAGGACTATGGCTCTGGGGTTGCCCCTGACAACACTGTCCATATATGGAGAGTGAGGTCAGGGGCTTCTCCTGGAATCAGCAATGCTCTGGCTGGGGATTCCACTCCTAGATGGAACCCCAAAGGTGCTACCTACAGGGAGGGGTGCTGTGTGGCACTACCAGGGAGCAGGTAGGAGGTCTCAGGCGAAAAGCGCATCGAGGCGTTTTTGTGCCACATCTCCCTACGTGCCCCTCTCCTACTACCATGTCTTTAGGTACAGTTTATTTATATTTATATTCTTTGATGACTCATTTAGCTTAATTTTAGCTTACCATCTTCATTTCTGTATCTGGGTCTTACTTTATGTGCATTTATCACCTATTTTTGCGTACCTATAAGATTTATATTTGACTATCTGGCCATTGCTGCTTAGTTAGTCATGCTTTGTATTTCATGGTGAGGTAGAGTATGGGATGTTTTTTGGTTGAGATGGGTTGTTCTGTTTACCTCTGGGTATTATTACATCTATACCACTGATGCTACTCTTCGTATGTGACCTATTCTACTTTGTTCATTTATATGGACAGTGAGATCAGGGGCTTCTCTTGGAATCGGCAATGCTCTGGCTGGGTTTTCCACTCCTAGATGGAACCCCAAAGGTGCTACCTACAGGGAGGGGGGCTGTGTGGCACTACCAGGGAAGCGGGCTGTGTGGCACTACCAGGGAGGTGGACTGTGTGGCACTACTATTAGCAAAGTAAATGGCATAAAATAGAATAAGATGTGGTTGGCAGGGCCAGATTATCATTGGAGCTCAAGCTCCATGGCCCGCTATCTGTCTGACTACTGGCCCCCACATACAATTGCTCTCCATTGCATCCACATCCTTTTATGCAGATACAATTGACAGCGCTGGAAGGGAAAGGTAACCATCAGTTCCCTTCCCTGCTATTTGGCGCTTTTCTTGTGATGCAGGCGGTGCGATAATGTCATCGCTCCGCCTGCATCGTTCCACTGGAGCAGCAGGTATCAGTAGAGACCAGGCCTTCTGGCACGGCGCGGGGTGTGGACCCACTGGGCCGTACCGCGTAGCGGGATAGCAGCTCATCAAACAGGTACAATGAATGTCTATAGTCCAGAAAGGGTACCTGAGGCAATGTAGACAGTAGCGATGGATTCAGGCTAAGATGAGGCTCCGATAGTAGACAGACATCCGGCGGGGTGTGACACACTAGATGCATTGGAGGATACACCATGACTCCAACTCTTGACGGCACAGAGGCATGGTAGCACAGGATACAGGGTACAGGTAGCAGGAACGGGTAACAATGGGAACTGGAAAACACTAGGTGACCATTTGCAAAGACAAACTTTTGGTAACACAACAACGCTCAGGCAATGCTCAAGAGGGCAAAGCCCCTTTTATAGTCCAGCAGCATCCTGGGCTAATTGCAGATATTCTGCAACTGTGCACGCACTGGCCCTTTAAGGCCGTGCAAGTGCGGGCGCGCACGCCCTGCGGGAGACAGTCTCTGAACCAGAAAGTGAGTGCCGGTGACTCTCAGGAGGGAGATGCCGCCGAGAACTCAGACGTCCATGGCCACGTCCGTCAGAGGGTAAGTAAGAACGACGGTCCGCGGCCATAGATGTTAAAGTATCCTGCCTCCTACGCCCTCTCTTCGTAGGGCCAGAGCAAATCTTCTTCACGAGGACAGGGGCATCGATGTTCTCCTCTGGCTCCCAAGACGTCTCCTCAGGGCCAAACCCCTCCAATCCACCAAATAAAACCTCCTTCCTCCCAGTTTCTTGGTGGCCAGGATCTCCCTCATTTCGAAAATCCCTGACGAGCCGCCTGGAGCCACTGCAGAACTAGGAGTCCTGGAGTAGCGGTTCAGGACCACGGGCTTCAGCAGGGAGACATGGGAGGAGTTAGGGTAGGAGGCAGCCGAAGCTTGTAAAACACAGGATTAATTTGCAGCAGAATCTCGAAGGGTCCGAGGAACCTGGGGGCAAAATTTCAAGAAGTACACTCAGCCGGATATACTTGGAAGACAGCCAGACCTTCGTACCTGGAAGAAACTGTCGAGGTTCTCGTCTTCTCGTGTCTGCCTTTTTCTTCATGCGATCCACCGCCAGCAGAATAGAAGATCGGGTCTGTTGCCATATCTGCAGAAACCCCCTGAAGGTAGAGTCAACTGCAGGCACCTGGGACATAGTAGAGACAGGAAGAGGTATTCGTGGATGTTGCCGTAGACAATGAAGAACGGACTGGAAGTGGTGGACTCACTAGTATGGTTGTTATAGGAGAACTCAGCCCACGTAAGCAGCTGCACCCAGTCATCATGCAGCCTGGAGACAAAGTGCCGCAGATAGTTCTCCATAATCTGGTTAACCCTCTCGACTTGACCATTGTACTGGGGATGTTAGACCGAGGAGAAGTTCAACGTTACACCGAGGAGACAGCAGAGTGCTCTCCAGAACTTCGAGGTGAACTGGACCCCTCAATCCGAGACAATATGCAGAGGCAAGACGTGCAGACGGAAGATGTGTTGGACGAAGAGATCGGTGAGTTGGGAGGCAGAAAGAAGATTAGTCAGTGGACCAAAATGAGCCATCTTGGAAAATCGATCCACCACCACCCAGACCACAATGCACCCAGCAGAAAGATGCAGATCTGTGACAAAGTCCATTGCAATATGTCGCCAGGGAGCATCAGGCACAGGCAGTGGTTGGAGCAGACCATCTGGTCTGGAGTGGGTAACTTTAATTGCTGCGCACACAGTACATGAGAAGACAAAGTCTGTGACGTCTTTGGGCAAAGTGGGCCACCAGAACTGACGGGCAATTAGGTCTTGGGTCTTACAGGCACCAGTGTGACCTGCCAACTTGGAACTGTGTCCCCAGCGAAGGATTCTTCCTCTGTCTGCCAGACGTACAAAGGTCCTTTCCGGAGGAATGTCTCTAACTTGCAGAGGGTTGACATAGATGATACAGGAAGGGTCAATAATATTCTGTGGGGGCTCCACAGTGTCCTCTGTCTCAAACGACCTAGACAAGGCATAGGCCCTCACATTCTTGTCGGTAGTGGAGTTCGAACTGGAACCGAGCAAAGAACAGTGACCACCTGGCTTGACGAGGATTCAGCCATCTGAAAATAGGTGAGGTTCTTGTGGTCTGTGAAGACCAGGATTGGATGAGCTGCGCCTTCTAGTAGGTGTCTCCACTCCTGCAGGGCCAGCTTGATGGCCAGTAATTCCCAATCCCCAATCGAGTAGTTGCGCTCTGCGGGAGAAAAAAGCTTAGAGTAGCAGCCACATACCACAGACTTGCCTTTGTAACCTCTCTGGAACAGAAGTGCACCAGCACCAACAGAGGAGGCGTCCACCTCCAACGAAAACTGTAGGGTCACATCAGGATGATGAAGAATTGAGGCTGACGTGAAGGCCTTTTTTAAGCTCTTGAACGTGGCCTCTGCTTCTGGAGTCCACTCCTTGGCATTCATGACATTTTAGGTGAGGGTAGAGATGAGAGCAGTCAATGAGGAGAAGTTGGGAATGAACAGCCGGTAGAAGTTGGCGAATCCAAGGAAGCGCTGTATGGCCCTTAAGCCTTGAGGGGGTGGCCATTCCAGGACAGCCTTTACCTTCTCAGGATCTATTTTAAGACCCTGATCGAAGATGATTTAGTTCAGGAAGGGTAGAGACTTTCTTTCGGACACGCACTTCTCCAGCTTGGAATATAGAGGTTTCTCCCTTAATCGAAGCAACACTTGGCGAACATGTCTCTGATGAGTTACAGGATCTGGGGAAATAATCAAAATGTAATCGAGATACACCACATCACAGACATAGAGGAGATTACGGAAAATATAATTGACGAATTCTTGAAAAACCGTAGGGGCGTTACACAGGTCGAAGGGCATAACCAGGTATTCGTAGTGCCCATCACGTGTATTAAATGCAGTCTTCCACTCGTCACCCTGACGAATCCGGATTAGATTGTAAGCCACTCGCAGGTCTAGTTTAGAAAAAATGTTTGCTATCAAACAGTTTGGAGATCAAAGCCAATGGGTATCTGTTCTTTACCCTGATCTGGTTTAGACCCCGGTAGTCAATGCAGGCTCGGAGGGAACCGTCTTTCTTTTTGACAAAGAAAAACCCTGCCCCAGCCGGGGATGAGGATTTGCGTATGAAGCCCCTCTTTAGATTCTCCTTAATATAGGTAGACATTGACTGGGTTTCATGTAAGGAGAGAGGGGGGGACGAACCAGGAACCAAGTCAATTGGGCAATCATAAGCTCGATGTTGTGGCAACGTCTCTGCCTCCTTCTTGTCGAAGACATCAGAGAACTGAGAGTAGCAGGAGGGCAACCCTACCAATGACTGATGCAGAGGAGGCTGAAGCGGATGGATATGTCCCAGACAGCGGTTGAGGCACTTGGGACCCCACTGGAGAAACTCTCCGGAGGTCCAATCCAGGACTGGGGTGTGTAAACGGAGCCAAGGCAAACCCAGCAGCACTTGGGCAGGACAAACAGGGAGATGAGCTCAGAATGAAGGGCTCCCACTTGAATCCTCAGCGGCTTGGTTACAGACAAAATTGGGTCGGACAGCGGCAGTCCATCCACCGAGGCAACGATCAACGGCTTCTCGAGAAGGGTAGTAGGCAAATTAAGAAGATCCACACGGTCTTTACATATGAAATTGGCTGCGAAGCCAGAGTCCAGATAGGCAGAGACCAGATAGGGCGTCTCACCAGCAACAATGGTCACAGGGATGAACAGCTTGGAGGAGAGTTCTCTATCAAATGCTGTGTCGCCCAGGGTTGGCTCTCCAACCAATCCTAGGCGTTGGAGTTTTTTGGCTTCTGGGACACAGACACACGACATGGCCAGCGAGGCAGCAATATAGACAGAGTCCAGAAGTGTGCCTGTGCTGTTTCTCCTGGACCGATAGTTTGAGACGACTGCATCGGAACTTCGGGTGGAGCAGCAGATGAAGACAAGAGGGGTTGCTGGAAGTTGCGAGCCAACCAAGGAAGTCTTCTCTCATGATGAACCTCTTGGGATCTCTCTCTGAGCCTCATGTCCACTCGGGTGGCAAGTAAAATTAGGTCGTCCAAGGTAGATGGTAGATCGGCGTCTCTCAGGAGGGAGATGCCGCCGAGAACTCACACGCCCATGGCCGCGGTCGTCAGAGGGTAAGTCAGAACGACAAGCCGCGGCCATAGACGTTACACCTTCATAGCTGGATATCATTGTGGAAACAGGGACATGGCCTTATGTGGGTGGGTGACTTGTGGCTTGGGACACAGTCTATAGGGGCACTGTGCGACACTGTCTATATGGGGTACTGTATGTCCGCGTGGTGCTTTAATAGCCTGAGTGTAATGTCGGGGTAGGGAGACAGACAGGTGAACCCTAATCTACCCGCCACTCAGTCCCTGCCTACTTGCACCGCCTGTCCTAGGCGACGGCGTACAACTGGGCGACGGTCCCTACGCTCAATATGTGCACGACAGACAAATAGACAAGGGTACACAGAAGCTAAGGGAAATGGGGCAGTTGCCCACGGCAACATCGCGAGCAACAGGGGTAGTGAACGAGCCGAGTCAAACCAGGAGTGTATGAGGTACCAAACGCAGAGCAGGACCGTAGTCAGTAAAGCCATGGTCAAAATGAAGCAAGGTCAGTAGTAATAGCAGGAGCAGCAGAGCCAGGAAACAGGAAATAATCACAAGCAAAGGACAGCAGGAAATGAAGGTATAAATAGACCGAGGGCGGGAGCTAGAACCGTCTGGCCAGGCTGTGATAGGTTCTCCCATTCCTCAGCTTACTAGCCTGAGTGGTAGCAGATCGAGTCACTCTGTCAGACCTAGGAGCAGATGCAGACTGATTAACCACGGGTGTCGACACAGGAGCTGTGTCTGGCAGATCCTTTACAGTACCCCCCTTTTATGAGGGGCCACTGGACCCTTTCTAGGTGGACCTGGCTTATTGGGGAACCGAAGATGGAACCTCCTGAGCAATACCCCAGCGTGAACATCCCGGGCGGGTACCCAAGTCCTCTCCTCAGGCCCGTATCCTCTCCAATGGACCAGGTACTGGAGGGAGCCTTGGACCATCCTGCTGTCTACAATCTTGGCCACCTCAAATTCTACCCCTTCAGGGGTGAGAACAGGGACCGGAGGTTTTCTCGAGGTAGCCAAGGACGGAGAGCAGCGTTTCAGGAGGGAGGCATGAAACACGTCCTGTATTCAAAAAGACGGGGGTAACTCCAGTCGGAAGGAGACAGGGTTAAGGACCTCAATGACCTTGTACGGCCCTATATACCGGGGAGCAAATTTTTGGGACGGGACTTTAAGGCGCAAATTTTTTGAAGACAGCCACACCAGATCCCTGACCACAAACAAGGGGTTAGCAGAACGTCTTCTATCTGCCTGAGTCTTTTGTATGCTCTGGGACGCCTCTAGGTTCTTCTGAACCTTGGCCCAGACTGTGCACAGTTCCCGATGAATGACATCTACCTCTGGATTGTTGGAACCACCAGGTGAAACGGAGGAGAACCGTGGATTAAACCCAAAATTACAGTAAAAGGGGAGACCCCTGATGAGTTACTGACCCGGTTATTAAGGGAAAATTCGGCGAGGGAAATGAAGGAGACCCAATCATATTGACAGTCAGACATAAAATACCTTAAATATTGTTCTAGAGACTGATTAGTCCTCTCAGTTTGGCCATTAGTTTCAGGATGGAAGGCCGAGGAGAAGGACAGATCAATCTCCAACTTTTTACAGAAAGCTCTCCAAAACAATGAAACAAATTGTACCCCTCTGTCAGAAACAATATTGACAGGAACCCCATGGAGATGCAGGATGTGTTTGACAAACAAGGTAGCTAACGTCTCGGCATTGGGTAGTTTTTTGAGGGGCACAAAGTGGCACATCTCACTGAAGCGGTCTACTACAACCCACACCACCGACTTGCCTTGAGATGGAGGCAGATCGGTGATAAAATCCATGGAGATATGGGTCCAAGGTCTCTGAGGAATGGGCAAAAAACATAGTATGCCCGCTGGATGGGACCTGGGAGTCTTGGACTTAGCACAAATTTCCCAAGCGGCGACGTAGGCCTTAACGTCTTTAGGCAACCCAGGTCACCAATAGTTTCTGGCAATGAGGTGCTTGGTACCCAGGATGCCTGGATGGCCAGATAGTGCAGAGTCATGATTTTCCCTGAGTACCCTTAGCCGGAATTGCAAGGGAACAAACAGCTTGTTCTCAGGAAGGTTCCTGGGAGCTGAAAATTGATCAGCCGAAATTTCGGAGACTAAGTCAGAATCAAAAGAGGAAATGATTATACCTGGGGGCAAAACACAAGCAGGATCTTCCTCTGAAGGAGGGCTGGCCATGAAGCTATGCGACAGTTCATCAGTTTTAATATTTTTAGACCCAGCTCTATAGGTGACCAAAAAGTTGAATCTAGTAAAAAACAACGCCCATCGAGCTTGTCTCGGGTTTAGCCTCCGGCAGATTCTAGATAAACCAGATTCTTGTGGTCGGTAAGGATCGTTACCAGGTGCCTAGCCCCCTCCAAGAAGTGGCGCCACTCTTCAAATGCCCATTTAATGGCTAAGAGTTCGCGGTTGCCAATGTCATAGTTACTTTCAGTGGGCGAGAACTTCCTGGAGAAGCAGGCACAGGGACGGAGATGGGTGAGGGACCTGGTACCCTGGGACAAGACAGCACCCACTCCCACCTCGGAGGCGTCAACCTCCACGATGAATGGCTCCATTTGGTTAGGCTGAATCAGCACTGGGGCCGAGATAAAGCACTTCTTAAGGACCTCAAAAGCCTGGACCGCCTCCGGAGGCCAGTGGAGGAGATCAGCACCTTTGCGAGTAAGATCCATAAGAGGCTTAGCGATGACCGAGAAGTTAGCAATAAATCTCTTGTAATAATTAGCAAACCCCAGGAAGCACTGTAACGCCTTCAGGAAGGCAGCCACAGCCTGAACCTTGGCAGGGTCCATGCGGAATTCATTAGGAGTGAGGATTTGACCCAAAAATGGTATCTCCTGCACCCCAAACACACATTTTTCGGTTTTAGCAAAGAGTTTGTTTTCCCGAAGGGCCTGGAGCACCTTCCTGACATGCTCAATGTGGGAGGACCAGTCCGTGGAAAACACAAGTATGTCATCAAGGTACACTACAAGAAATACCCCCAGGTAGTCTCTTACAATCTCATTTATGAAATTCTGGAAGACCGCGGGAGCATTACACAACCCAAAGTACATGATGAGGTATTCGAAATGACCTTCGGGCGTGTTAAACGCCGTCTTCCACTCATCCCCCTCTCTGATGCGGATAAGGTTATAAGCCCCCCGCAGATCAAACTTAGAGAACCATTGGGCCCCCTGAACCTGATTGAAGAGATCAGGAATCAAAGGAAGGGGATACTGGTTCCTTACAGTGACCTTATTCAAGTTTCGGTAATCAATGCACGGCCTAAGACCACCATCCTTCTTCCCTACGAAGAAGAAGCCAGCACCTACCAGAGAAGTAGAGGGGCGAATGTAACCCTTGGCCAAGCATTCCTGGATATACTCTCTCATGGCTTCACGTTCGGGACAAGAGAGATTAAATATCCTACCCTTAAGGAGTTTAGCTCCTGGTACCAAATCGATAGCGCAATCTTATTCTCTATGAGGAGGTAACACTTCGGAGGCCTTTTTAGAAAAAACATCAGCGAAGTCCTGTATAAACTCAGGTAGAGTGTTCACCTCCTCAGGGAGAGAAATAAAATTAACAGAAAAACAGGACGTTATGCATTCATTACCCCATTTGGTAAGCTCCCAGTATTCCAGTTAAACATGGGATTATGCATCTGCAACCAGAGAAGACCTAAAATCAAATCGGACGATAATCCCTGCATCACCAGTAGAGAGCACTGCTCCAAATGCATGGAGCCAACAATGAGTTCAAAAACAGGGGTATGCTGCGTAAAATAACCATTAACAAGTGGGGTGGAGTCGATACCCACTACCGGGACAGGTTTAGGCAAATCAATTAATGGCATAGCTAAAGACATAGCAAATTCCACAGACATAATATTAGCAGAAGACCCTGAATCCACGAAGGCACTGCCGGTAGCAGACCTACCCTCAAAAGAGACCTGAAAGGGAAGCAAGATCTTATTAGGTTTCATATTTACGGGAAATACCTGTGCGCCCAAGTGACCTCCCCAATGGTCACTTAGGCGCGGAAGTTCTAGCGGCTGCTTATTCTTACGCCTAGGACAGTTGTTCACTTGATGCTTTTCATCCCCACAGTAGAAGAAGAGACTATTCTTCCTACGGAGCTCTCTACGTTGTTGGGGAGACACGGAGGCCCCGAGTTGCATTGGTTCATCCGAGTTTTCCGTGGAAGAATGAAGCAACGGAACCTCGGGAGCCATCATGGGGGAGCCAGAGGGGAAAGCACAAAAAATTTCAAGTCGTCGTTCCCTGAGACGTCGGTCAAGACGTACCACTAAAGCCATTACCTGATCTAGAGAGTCTGAAGGGGGATAGCTAACTAACATGTCTTTCAGGGCGTCTGACAGACCCAATCTAAACTGGCACCTCAAGGCAGTCTTGTCAGTCTCGTCATATATGAGCCCGAGAGCAGAAAAAAAAAAGATTAACAGAGGAAGTTCAGGGGCGTCAGGAGCCAAGGAGAAGGCCCATTCTTGGGGCCCGTGCTGGAGCCGGGACATAATTATACCCACTCGCTGGATCTCAGAACCTGAGGAGTGGGGCCTTAGACGGAAATAGAGCCTACAACTCTCCCGAAAGGAGAAAAAAGTCTTCTGGTCCCCTGAGAACCGGTCAGGCAACTTGAGGTGGGGTTCAAGAGGTGAGGTGGGGGCACTACCAGGGTGGCATCACGCTGGTTGCACCTTTGATCCAGGGCTTGGATCTGTAGTGAGAGACCCTGCATTTGCTGATCCAGGGTCTCAAGGGGGTCCATAGTGTGTCAGGGACCAGGGTAGAAAAGATATATGGGCTTGTGATTATGTAATGTCGGGTAGAGAGACAGACAGGTGAGCCCGAATCTACCCGCCACTCAGTCCCTGCCTACTTGCATGGCCCGTCCTAGGAGACGGCGTACAACTGGGTGACGGTCCCTACTCTCAATATGTGCACGACAGACAAACAGACAAGGGTACACAGAAGCTAAGGGAAATGGGGCAGTTGCCCACGGCAACACCACGAGCAACAGGGGTAGTGAACGAGCCGAGTCAAACCAGGAGTGTACGAGGTACCAAACGCAGAGCAGGAGCGTAGTCAGTAAAGCCAGGGTCAAAATGAAGCAAGGTCAGTAGTAATAGCAGGAGCAGCAGAGCCAGGAAACAGGAAAGAATCACAAGCAAACGACAGCAGGAAATGAAGGTAAAAATAGACCGAGGGCGGGAGCTAGAACCGTCTGGCCAGGCTGTGATAGGTTCTCCTACTCCTCAGCTTACCAGCCTGAGTGGTAGCAGATCAAGTCACTCTGTCAGACCTAGGAGCAGATGCAGACTGATTAACCACGGGCGTCGACACAGAAGCTGTGGCTGGCAGATCCTTTACACTGAGGCGCAGCGTGTGTGTGTGTGGCACTTAATCTGCAATGGGCACAGCATTAGGCACTATTTTCAGAGGGCCCATCTTGTGGCACTATTTTAATGAGACACTATGTGTGGCACTTTAATTTCATGGGGCACAGTGTGTGACATGATTGTATTCAAGTGTGACACCATGAGGATTTTGTCTTAGTATAGGGGCTGTGTATGTGTTGAAAAAGCAAGGCATCAAAGACATCTGGATGGAGATGTCGTCATGGAGGTCTGGACCAGATGGAGAAGAAAAGGAAGCAGAACGATGCCAGTCAGAGAAGACGTCACTGAATGTAAATTTTTATTCTGCCTCTGACTAATCAGTACTGGATTCACTGTATGATCTGAAACGAGATGATGGGTAGTAGCATTCTTTTGGTGAAACTGCAACTCCCAGCATAACTTTACCATTATATAGGTCATACTGTGAACTGTAGTAACTGTACAACCTTATATGGAAGGAGCTAACCTGACTTTGCAAATGATCTCTGTACTGATCTGCATCTGTGCTGTATGTATGTATGTACACTACTGTTCAAAAGTTTAGGGTCACTTAGAAATTTCCTTATTTTTGAAAGAAAAGCACAGTTTTTTTCAATGAAGATAACATTAAATTATTCAGAAATACACTCTATACATTGTTAATGTGGTAAATGACTATTCTAGCTGCGAACGTCTGGTTTTTAATGCATTATCTACATAGGTGTATAGAGGCCCATTTCCAGCAACCATCACTCTAGTGTTCTAATGGTACATTGTGTTTGCTAACTGTGTTAGAAGGCTAATGGATGATTAGAAAACACTTGAAAACCCTTGTGCAATTATGTTAGCACCGCTGTAAACAGTTTTGCTGTTTAGAGGAGCTATAAAACTGACCTTCCTTTGAGCTAGTTGAGAATCTGGAGCATTACATTTCTGGTTTCGATTAAACTCTCCAAATGGCTAGAAAAAGAGAGCTTTCATGTGAAACTCGACAGTCTATTCTTGTTCGTAGAAATGAAGGCTATTCCATGCGAGAAATTGCCAAGAAACTGAAGATTTCCTACAACGGTGTGTACTACTCCCTTCAGAGGACAGCACAAACAGGCTCTAACTAGAGTAGAAAGAGAAGTGGGAGGCCCCGCTGCACAACTGAGCAACAAGACAAGTACATTAGAGTCTCTAGTTTGAGAAATAGACGCCTCACAGGTCCTCAACTTGCAGCTTCATTAAATAGTACCCGCAAAACGCCAGTGTCAACGTCTACAGTGAAGAGGCGATTCCGGGATGCTGGCCTTCAGGGCAGAGTGGCAAAGAAAAAGCCATATCTGAGACTGGCTAATAAAAGGAAAAGATTAATATGGGCAAAAGCACACAGACATTTGACAGAGGAAGATTGGAAAAAAGTGTTATGGACAGACGAATCGAAGTTTGAGGTGTTTGGATCACACAGAAGAACATTTGTGAGACGCAGAACAACTGAAAAGATGCTGGAAGAGTGCCTGATGCCATCTGTCAAGCATGGTGGAGGTAATGTGATGGTCTGGGGTTGCTTTGGTGCTGGAAAAGTGGGAGATTTGTACAAGGTAAAAGGGATTTTAAATAAGGAAGGCTATTACTCCATTTTGCAACGCCATGCCATACCCTGTGGACAGCGCTTGATTGGAGCCAATTTCATCCTACAACAGGACAATGACCCAAAGCACACCTCCAAATTATGCAAGAACTATTTTGGGAAGAAGCAGGCAGCTGGTATTCTATCTGTAATGGAGTGTCCAGCGCAGTCACCAGATCTCAACCCCATAGAGCTGTTGTGGGAGCAGCTTGACCGTACGGTACGCAAGATGTGCCCATCAAGCCAATCCAACTTGTGGGAGGGGCTTCTGGAAGCATGGGGTGAAATTTCTCCCGATTACCTCAGCAAATTAACAGCTAGAATGCAAAAGGTCTGCAATGCTGTAATTGCTGCAAATGGAGCATTCTTTGACGAAAGCAAAGTTTGAAGGAGAAAATTATTATTTCAAATAAAAATCATTATTTCTAACCTTGTCAATGTCTTGACTATATTTTCTAGTCATTCTGCAACTCATTTGATAAATATAAGTGTGAGTTTTCATGGAAAACACAAAATTGTCTGGGTGACCCCAAACTTTTGAACGGTAGTGTATGTACAGAGCTTGGTTCTGACACCATATCTGAAACTTTATCTGTTTACTAAAGTTTTGTATTTGGGAGGTTTGTCAAAAAGCTACGAGATTTGTTGCGGCATGCTGCGAACGCTGCACAGTTTTCCAACCTTCTCATTTAGGGTACTGAATATGCACATATAGGTCTATATGTAATGGGTGAGTTTAATATAATAAGTGTGGGCAGGTAGGTTTGTATTCTTATCCTATTTATTCATAATACATTTACATTGTGCTCTGAAAGGGGTTGTCCTAGCATGATCACCCTCATTTAAATGGCAGCTCATACACCAATGAGCTGATAGTTGGGGATCTGGTTGCTCAAATTCTGTAAATCTGCATAAAGCGCTTCTGCAAGTTAAATGGGGTATTAAAGTCAAAGGGTGAATGTGTAATACATAGTCACACTGAGTCCTCAAGCTCAAGACACACTCTTTGTAGTGGCTCTTCATGCTGACTAATAGATGGCACTTCTGATGAAATACTAACCCTGTCTTGATGCGACATACCCAGGTGTGGGATCCTGCCGAATCACCCCGGTTCTCCCAAACCGGTGGTTCAAATTGCAGCTGGTTCGCAGAACTGGGGTGAAGCGGGAAACCGGAACCGGTCCCCTGCACTCAATTGTATTTGTATCCTTAGGACACTAATACAATTCAGTTGACTAGCGCTGCCCTGGCGAGGCACATGATGCCTCGCCATTCAGTGCTTTAGTGATGATGCAGTCGGCACTATGACGTCATCGCGCATCTGCGTCATTCTGCTGGAGGAGGACTGGCGTCGCTGGAGGATGGCGCGGCAACGGGACAGGTAAGCATATGTTTGTTTTTTCCTTTTTACTGTGGGCAGTGTTGGGGCCTTAACTATAGGGGACAATAACTACAGGGGAGGACTATATAGCAGACAATAAGTACAGGGAGGTCTATACAGGGGACAATAACTACAGGGGAGGAGTATATAGGGGGTAATAACTAGAGGGGAGGACTATATAGGGGACAATACATACAGGGGAGGACAATATAGGGGACAATAACTACATGGGAGGACTAAATAGGGCACAATAACTACAGGGGAAGACTATATAGCGGACCATAACTACAGGGGCGGACTATATAGGGGACAATAACTACAGGGGGGCACTAACTACAGGGAAGGACTATATAGGGGCACTATCTACAGGTGAGGACTACATCCTATCCCTATCTATAGGGTACACCAGAAGGGACACTATCTACAGGGGACGCCATAGGGTGCACTATCTACAGGGAACACCACAGGGGGAACTATCTATAGGGAACAATAATAATAACGCCACAGGGGGCCCTATCTACAGGGAACGCTACTATCTACAGAGGGCACTACGGGGAGCACTATCTACAGAGGGCTCTATGAGAGGCATTATCTACAGGGGGCTCTATGAGAGGCACTATAAGGGGTTTTACACTGGGAAAAAACTCATTCATCTGCTGGTCATATCGTTTTAATAAAGTAAAATATTATCATTGTCGGCCGCACATCTCCCGGTGTAAACAGGGAGACGTGCTGCCGACATGATAATAATGTATGGGGACGAGCGATCTGAGTAACGTCCGCTCGTCTCCATCCATATCTCCGGGTGACAGGAGCAAACGAGCGCCGATCAATGATGTATCGTTGATCGGTGCTCGCTGCACTGTCCAAATTTCGGCAGGTGTAAAAGGCCCCTATATACAGGGGGCTCTATGAGGAGCACCATCTACAAGGGGCACTGTGTGTGGTGCATTACTTTACAGTGTTTGACACAATTTTATTCATGGACACAGTGTATGGTACTATAATATTCAGGAGCGCAGTGTATAGTAATATATTTAGCACAGTGTATAGTACTATTACGTTTGGGAACACAGTGTATGGTACTATTATATTCAGAGGCACAGTGTATGATACTATTATATTTAGGAGCATAGAGTGTGGCACCATGGGAATTTTATCTTCGTTAATAGGTGCGGAAATGTTAGAAAAGTGAGGAACTGAAGACATCTGAGCGGCAAACTGCAGAAATGGGTCGTGGCCGGGAGAAGTCATAATAGAGAACCAAAGAAAAGAGAAAAAAAAACTACTCCAATCTGAGAAGTCGTCACCGCTGAGTCACTAAATCTAAATGTTTATTCTTCCTGTGACTGGCCACTACTGTAAAAATAGAGAAAATGGACAGCACAGTAGAACAACAACGTCCAGGGTAGCAGGATGCAAGCCTCCAGGAATCTGACTTTAGAGTCCCCAGATATCAGACAAAATAGAAATAGAGGCAGCTTGACAAAGGCTGCATTGAAAAGCTGAAACTTTGCATTCTATTGCACAGATGGGTGAATAAAAATCCCTTTTTTTGACATTTGGAGTGCTGCCTCTATTTCTATTTTGTCTGATCAGTACTGTAGTCACTGTATGATCTGCAGCGAGATGGGTGTATCGTTCTTTTTGTGTGAAATAACAACTCCCAGCATATGCTTACCATCATCTGGCTATACTGGGAGCTGTAGTTTTATGCTGTACAAACTTATATGGCAGGGGTTAAACTGAATTTGCAAATGATCTATGTACTGAGATGCATTTGTGCTTGTGCTGTATATATGTACTGAGCTTTGTTCTGGTGCTGTATTTATGTACGGAGCTTGGTTCTGGAGTTATATACATCATAACAACCAAGCTCAATACATATATACAGCACCAAAGAGGAGCTCAAAACATATATACAACTCCAGAATAAAGATCAGTACATATATACAGCACCAGAACAAAGCTCAGTACATAAATACAGCATCAGACCCAAGCTCAGTACATACATACAGCATCAGAACCAAACTCAGAACATATATAAAGTATCAGAACCAAGCTCAGTACATATATACAGCATCAGAACCAAGCTCAGTATATAAATACAGCACCAGAACAAAGCTCTGTAGATATATACAGCAGAAGACCCAAGCTCAGTACATATATACAGCATCAGAACCAAGCTCAGTACATATATACAGCACAAGAACGAAGCTCAGTACATAAATACAGCACCAGAACAAAGCTCATTACATAAATACACCAGAACTAAGCTCAGTACATATATACAGCATCAGAACTAAGCACAGTACATATATACAGCATCAGAACCAAGCTCATCTACAGCATCAGAACCAAGCTCAGTACATCTATACAGCATCAGAACCAAGCTCAGTACATATATACAATACCAGAACCAAGCTCAGTACATAAATACAGCACCAGAACAAAGCTCATGCCATAAATACACCAGAACTAAGCTCAGTACATATATACAGCATCAGAACCAAGCACAGCACATATATACAGCATCAGAACCAAGCTCAGTACATATCTACAGCATCAGAACCAAGCTCAGTACATATATACAGCATCAGAACTAAGCTCAGTACATCTATACAGCATCAGAACCAAGCTCAGTACATATATACAATACCAGAACCAAGCTCAATACATATATACAGCACCAAAGAGAAGCTCAGTACATTTATACAGCTCAAGAACCAAGCTCATTACATAAATACAACACCTGAACTAAGCTCAGTACATATACAGTGAAGGAAATAAGTATTTGATCCCTTGCTGATTTTGTAAGTTTGCCCACTGTCAAAGACATGAACAGTCTAGAATTTTTAGGCTAGGTTAATTTTACCAGTGAGAGATAGATTATATAAAAAAAAAAAAGAAAATCACATAGTCAAAATTATACGTATTTATTTGCATTGATCCCTTTGGCAAACAAGACTTAATACTTGGTGGCAAAACCCTTGTTGGCAAGCACAGCAGTCAGACATTTTTTGTAGTTGATGATGAGGTTTGCACACATGTTAGATGGAATTTTGGCCCACTCCTCTTTGCAGATCATCTGTAAATCATTAAGATTTCAAGGCTGTCGCTTGGCAACTCGGATCTTCAGCTCCCTCCATAAGTTTTCGATGGGATTAAGTCTGGAGACTGGCTAGGCCAATCCATGACCTTAATGTGCTTCTTTTTGAGCCACTCCTTTGTTGCCTTGGCTGTATGTTTCGGGACATTGTCGTGCTGGAAGACCCAGCCACGAGCCATTTTTAATGTCCTGGTGGAGGGAAGGAGGTTGTCACTCAGCATTTGACGGTACATGGCTCCATCCATTCTCCCATTGATGCGGTGAAGTAGTCCTGTGCCCTTAGCAGAGAAACACCCCCAAAACATAATGTTTTCACCTCCATGCTTGACAGTGGGGACGGTGTTCTTTGGGTCATAGGCAGCATTTCTCTTCCTCCAAACACGGCGAGTTGAGTTAATGCCAAAGAGCTAAATTTTAGTCTCATCTGACCACAGCACCTTCTCCCAAACACTCTCAGAATCATCCAGATGTTAATTTGCAAACTTCAGACGGGCCTGTACATGTGCCTTCTTGAACAGGGGGACCTTGCGGGCACTGCAGGATTTTAGTCCATTATGGTGTAATGTGTTACCAATGGTTTTCTTGGTGACTGTGGTCCCAGCTGCCTTGAGATCATTAACAAGTTCCCCCCGTGTCGTTTTTCGGCTGAGCTCTCACCTTCCTCAGGTTCAAGGATACCCCACAAGGTGACATTTTGCATGGAGCCCCAGATCGATGTCGATTGACAGTCATTTTGTATGTCTTCCATTTTCTTACTATTGCACCAACAGTTGTCTCCTTCTCACCCAGCGTCTTACTTATGGTTTTGTAGCCCATTCCAGCCTTGTGCAGGTCTATGATCTTGTCCCTGACATCCTTAGAAAGCTCTTTGGTCTTGCCCATGTTGTAGAGGTTAGAGTCAGACTGATTAATTGAGTCTGTGGACAGGAGTCTTTTATACAGGTGACCATTTAAGACAGCTGTCTTTAATGCAGGCACCAAGTTGATTTGGAGCGTGTAACTGGTCTGGAGGAGGCTGAACTCTTAATGGTTGGTAGGGGATCAAATACTTATTTCTCTGTGCACAATGCAAATAAATATATATAATTTTGACTATGTGATTTTCTTTTTTTTTTTTATATATATAATCTATCTCTCACTGGTAAAATTAACCTAGCCTAAAAATTCTAGACTGTTCATGTCTTTGACAGTGGGCAAACTTACAAAATCAGCAAGGGATCAAATACCTATTTCCTTCACTGTATACAGCACAAGAACCAAGCTCAGTACATATATACAGCCCCAGAACCAAGCTCAGTACATATATACAGTATCATAACCAAGCTCAGTACATATATACAGCCACAGAACCAAGCTCAGTACATATATACAGCATCAGAACCAAGCTCAGTACATATATACAGCACCAGAACAAAACTCAGTACATAAATACAATACGAAAACCAAGCTCATCACATAAATACAGTACTGAGCTTAGTTTTGGTGCTGTATGTATGGTGTGTGTATATATGTACTGAGCTTGGTTCTGATGCTGTATATATGTATGAGCTTTGTTCTGATGCTGTATATATGTATGAGCTTGGTTCTGGTGTTGTATATATGTACTGAGCTTGGTTCTGGTGTTGTATATATGTACTGAGCTTGTTGTGGTGCTGTAAATATGTACTGAGCTTAGTTCTGGTGCTGTATTTATATGCTGAGCTTGGTACCGGTACTGTATATATGTACTGAGCTTCGTTCTGAGGCTGTATATATGTACTGAGCTTGATTCTGGTGCTGTATTCATATTCTGAGCTTTGTTCTGGTGCACTTTATATGTACTGCGCTTGGTTCTGGTGTTGTGTATATGTACTTAGCCTGGTTCTGGTGCTGTATACATGTACTGAGCTTTGTTCTGGTGAGTATATATGTACTGAGTTTGGTTCTGGTGCAGTAGATATGTACTGATCTTGGTTCTGGTGAGTATATATGTACTGAGCTTGGTTTTGGTGTTGTATTTATGTACTGAGCTTTGTTCTGGTGCTGTATATATGTACTGAGCTAGGTTCTGGCGCTGTATTTATGTATATGAGCTTGGTTCTGTTGTTGTATATATGTAATGGGCTTGGTTTTGGCACTGTATATATGAACTGAGCTTATTTCTGTTGCTGTATTTATGTACTGAGATTGGTTCTGGTGTTGTATTTAGGTACTGAGTTTTGTTCTGGTGCTGTTTATATGCACTGAGCTTGGTTCTGGAGCTGTATATACTGTATGTTCTAAGCTTGCTTATGGTGCTGTATATATGTATGAGCTTTGTTCTGGTGTTGTATTTATGTACTTGGCTTTGTTCTGGTGTTGTATATGTGGACAGAGCTTTGTTCTGGTGCTGTATATATATGTATAAGCTTGGTTTTGGTGTTGTATTTATGTACTTGGCTTTGTTCTGTTGCTGTATATATGTACTGAGCTTGGTTCTGGCACTGCATCTGTGCATTAGCCATGAGATTTGTCACGGCTTACTGCGCACGCCGAACTGTCCTCCACCCTTCTGACAGTGCACAGCCTCACTAAACGGGCTGAGCAGGCTTAGGATATTGAATGTGCCCATTCAGGTCTATACATAATGGGTGAGTTTAATATAATGTGTGGGTAAGTAGGTATGTACGCTTATGTAATTATATACATAGCGTGGAAATCCACACTAAAACATTCTGGACAGGGAATTTCTTTATTTAGAGTCCACTTTAATATAGGGCGTATTTGGAATATAGTAATTTTTTTATTTTATTATCAGAATAATTTTCCATGGCGCGATACACAGCAAAACACCGCAACCCCCCCAACGTGTATGTCTTTGTCCGCAAAACAGGAAACCTGTTGTTAAAAATTTGAATCCCACCGTTAGACATACCCTTTAACAAAGAAAACCTTGATGTAAATGAGAACTCTGATACAGTTCTTTTACAAACACAGACTTTCACTCTCAAGTCTTTCCTTTTACTTTGTATTTATAAATGTAGTTATAATTGCAAACCTTTCCAACAAATCTAACTATTAAAAAGCTAAAAATTCCTACCTTGTTTACGTGACCAGCAGTACACTGTTCTGAGTGTTATGGTTACACCCACATTCAGGGCATGCGTACATCAAGATATGAAAATGAAAGTGAAAAGAATTTAACCCTTCCATATACATCAGAACGTTTACTTGTGAAATTTCAATTTGAAAAGATACAGGGCAAATGTATAAAATATTTAAAAGACAAAAGGTAAATAAATAAATAGACTTACAGAAAGTTGCATATACAAAATCATAACCTTAAGCTCATAATACACATAATCTATGCATCGAAGTTTAAAGTCTAGCAATCTTTATTGACTCAATTTATGCAAGAATTTAGAAATGAGTCACACATGGATAAGGCGGCATCAGTGGGGTGGGCAGTACAAAATGGGAACAGTATAACAAAAATCAGCGTACGGAACCAACTCATATAAAGAATTAGTACAGACACTGATCAAGTTCATAAGTGCAAGTACATAAATACCAACTGATATGAATACATAAAAAAAATTACTTAGCTGTAGAAAATGATAAAGTGCATTAGTACGAAACCAGAATATAGGACCAGGAGATAGGGAGATAAAAAATGGAATATCCGAGGGCGCTCGGATATTCCATTTTTTATCTCCCTATCTCCTGGATCTACATAGTGGATTTTTACCAATCTTCAAACCGGAATTTGGGCTGCAACTGTCTCTACCTAAGTCTAACTTGGACACGCACCTTGGGATGTTATGCTCCGAGCATAACAACATCAGGTCAGCACAATTGACCACTTTTTTCCTTTTGTTCTCACCTAATACAGGCTCATGCACTATGTGCGCTTTGTTTCCTTTTTCCCTATAGCGAAACCAGAATATACACACAGTGTAAATCATAAGCATAACAATGTTTGCATACCCATTGTCGCATGTAGGGGTGGATAATAATGAGTGCGATCTGGGCAAGTGCCTGGGGCCCGAGGTTGGAAGGGGCCCAGTTCACCCCGGTTCTCCCATACCGGCTGTTAAAATTACAGCCGGTTCAGAGAACCGGAGTGAAGCGGGACCTCTCACCCACTTGTAACCGTGTCCTTAGAATGTGGATACAATTGCTTACTTTAGCGCTGGTGAGACAGGAAACTATCCGTTCCCTTCCTCCTCTTCTGCGCTTTACTAATAGCTTGGTTCTGGTGTGTATATTTGTATGAGCTTTGTTATGATGTTGTATATATGTACTGAGCTTTGTTGTGGTGCTGTATATATGTACTGAGCTTAGTTCTGGTGCTGTATTTATATGCTGAGCTTTGTGTCGGTACTGTATATATGTACTGAGCTTGGTTCTGGGGCTGTATATATGTACTGAGCTTCGTTCTGGTGCTGTATTTATATGCTGAGCTTGGTTCTGGTGCACTGTATATGTACTGAGTTTGGTTCTGGTGTTGTATATATGTACTGAGCTTGGTTCTGGGGCTGTATATATGTACTGAGCTTGGTTCTGGTGAGTATATATGTACTGAGCTTGGTTCTGGTGCTGTATTTATGTACTGATCTTGGTTGTGGTGTTGTATATGTAACGTCTATGGCCGTGGCCCGTCGTTCTGACTTACCCTCCGACGACCACGACCATGGACACGTGAGTTCCTTGCAGCGTCTTCCTCCTGTGAGACGTCGGCACTAACTTCCTAGATCTGAAACTGTCTCCCGCAGGGCGCGCACTCTCGCGTGCACAGCCTTAAAGGGCCAGTGCTCGCACAATTGCAGGAAGTCTGCAATCAGTCTAGAAAGCTGCTGGACTATAAAAAGGGCTCTGCCCTCTTGACCTGTGCCTGAGCGTTGTTGTGTACCTAAAGTTTGTCTTGCAAATGGTCTCCTAGTGTTTTCCAGTTCCCAGTGTTACCCGTTCCTGCTGCCTGTACCCTGTATCCTGTGCTACCGTGCCTCTGTGCCGTCTTGAGTCGAAGTCAAGTTGTGTCTTCCGCTGAATCTACTGCGTCACACTCTACTGCCAGAGCCTTATCTTCAGCCTGAATCACCGCTACTGTCTGCATTGCCTCAAGTACCCTTTCTGCATTATAGACTTTGTACTGTACCTGTTTGGTCAGCTGCTATCCCGCTATGCGGTACGGCCCAGTGGGTACACACCCTGCGCCGTGACAGTATATATTTACTAAGCTTTGTTCTGGTGCAGTACATATGTACTGAGCTTGCTTCTGGTTAGTATATATGTACTGAGCTTGCTTCTAGTGCTGTATTTATGTACTGAGCTTGGTTCTGGTGTTGTATTTATGTACTGAGTTTTGTTCTGGTGCTGTATATATGTACTGAGCTTGGTTCTGGAGCATATATATGTACAGAGCTTGGTTCTGGTGCTGTATATATGTATGAGCTTGGTTCTGGTGTTGTATTTTTCTACTTGGCTTTGTTCTGGCACTGAATTTATGTACTGAGCTTAGTTCTGAAGCTGTATTTATGTACTGAGCTTGGTTCTGGTGTTGTATTTATGTACTGAGTTTTGTTCTGGTGCTGTATATATGTACTGAGCTTTGTTGTGGTGCTGTATATATGTACTGAGCTTAGTTCTGGTGCTGTATTTATATGCTGAGCTTTGTTCCGGTACTGTATATATGTACTGAGCTTGGTTCTGGGGCTGTATATATGTACTGAGCTTCGTTCTGGTGCTGTATTTATATGCTGAGCTTGGTTCTGGTGCACTGTATATGTACTGAGTTTTGTTCTGGTGTTGTATATATGTACTGAGCTTGGTTCTGGGGCTGTATATATGTACTGAGCTTGGTTCTGGGGCTGTATATATGTACTGAGCTTGGTTCTGGTGAGTATATATGTACTGAGCTTGGTTCTGGTGCTGTATTTATGTACTGATCTTGGTTGTGGTGTTGTATATGTAACGTCTATGGCCGTGGCCCGTCGTTCTGACTTACCCTCCGACGACCACGGCCATGGACACGTGAGTTCCTTGCAGCGTCTTCCTCCTGTGAGACGTCGGCACTAACTTCCTAGATCTGAAACTGTCTCCCGCAGGGCGCGCACTCTCGCGTGCACAGCCTTAAAGGGCCAGTGCTCGCACAATTGCAGGAAGTCTGCAATCAGTCCAGAAAGCTGCTGGACTATAAAAAGGGCTCTGCCCTCTTGACCTGTGCCTGAGCGTTGTTGTGTACCTAAAGTTTGTCTTGCAAATGGTCTCCTAGTGTTTTCCAGTTCCCAGTGTTACTCGTTCCTGCTGCCTGTACCCTGTATCCTGTGCTACCGTGTCTCTGTGCCGTCTTGAGTCGAAGTCAAGTTGTGTCTTCCGCTGAATCTACTGCGTCACACTCTACTGCCAGAGCCTTATCTTCAGCCTGAATCACCGCTACTGTCTGCATTGCCTCAAGTACCCTTTCTGCATTATAGACTTTGTTCTGTACCTGTTTGGCCAGCTGCTATCCCGCTATGCGGTACGGCCCAGTGGGTACACACCCTGCGCCGTGACAGTATATATTTACTAAGCTTTGTTCTGGTGCAGTACATATGTACTGAGCTTGCTTCTGGTTAGTATATATGTACTGAGCTTGCTTCTAGTGCTGTATTTATGTACTGAGCTTGGTTCTGGTGTTGTATTTATGTACTGAGTTTTGTTCTGGTGCTGTATATATGTACTGAGCTTGGTTGTGGAGCATATATATGTACTGAGCTTGGTTCTGGTGCTGTATATATGTATGAGCTTGGTTCTGGTGTTGTATTTTTCTACTTGGCTTTGTTCTGGCACTGAATTTATGTACTGAGCTTAGTTCTGAAGCTGTATTTATGTACTGAGCTTGGTTCTGGTGTTGTATTTATGTACTGAGTTTTGTTCTGGTGCTGTATATATGTACTGAGCTTTGTTGTGGTGCTGTATATATGTACTGAGCTTAGTTCTGGTGCTGTATTTATATGCTGAGCTTTGTTCCAGTACTGTATATATGTACTGAGCTTGGTTCTGGGGCTGTATATATGTACTGAGCTTCGTTCTGGTGCTGTATTTATATGCTGAGCTTGGTTCTGGTGCACTGTATATGTACTGAGTTTGGTTCTGGTGTTGTATATATGTACTGAGCTTGGTTCTGGGGCTGTATATATGTACTGAGCTTAGTTCTGGTGAGTATATATGTACTGAGCTTGGTTCTGGTGCTGTATTTATGTACTGATCTTGGTTGTGGTGTTGTATATGTAACGTCTATGGCCGTGGCCCGTCGTTCTGACTTACCCTCCGACGACCATGGCCATGGACACGTGAGTTCCTTGCAGCGTCTTCCTCCTGTGAGACGCCGGCACTAACTTCCTAGATCTGAAACTGTCTCCCGCAGGGCGCGCTCTCTCGCGTGCACAGCCTTAAAGGGCCAGTGCTCGCACAATTTCAGGAAGTCTGCAATCAGTCCAGAAAGCTGCTGGACTATAAAAAGGGCTCTGCCCTCTTGACCTGTGCCTGAGCGTTGTTGTGTACCTAAAGTTTGTCTTGCAAATGGTCTCCTAGTGTTTTCCAGTTCCCAGTGTTACCTGTTCCTGCTGCCTGTACCCTGTATCCTGTGCTACCGTGCCTCTGTGCCGTCTTGAGTCGAAGTCAAGTTGTGTCTTCCGCTGAATCTACTGCGTCACACTCCTCTGAAAGAGCCTTATCTTCAGCCTGAATCACCGCTACTGTCTGCATTGCCTCAAGTACCCTTTCTGCATTATAGACTTTGTACTGTACCTGTTTGGTCAGCTGCTATCCCGCTATGCGGTACGGCCCAGTGGGTACACACGCTGTGCCGTTACAGTATATATTTACTAAGCTTTGTTCTGGTGCAGTACATATGTACTGAGCTTGCTTCTGGTTAGTATATATGTACTGAGCTTGCTTCTAGTGCTGTATTTATGTACTGAGCTTGGTTCTGGTGTTGTATTTATGTACTGAGTTTTGTTCTGGTGCTGTATATATGTACTGAGCTTGGTTCTGGAGCATATATATGTACTGAGCTTGGTTCTGGTGCTGTATATATGTATGAGCTTGGTTCTGGTGTTGTATTTTTCTACTTGGCTTTGTTCTGGCACTGAATTTATGTACTGAGCTTAGTTCTGAAGCTGTATTTATGTACTGAGCTTGGTTCTGGTGTTGTATTTATGTACTGAGTTTTGTTCTGGTGCTGTATATATGTACTGAGCTTGGTTCTGGAGCTGTATATATGTACTGAGCTTTGTTCTGGTGCTGTATATATGTATGAGCTTGGTTCTGGTGTTGTATTTATGTACTTAGCTTTGTTCTGTTGCAGTGCACAGCCTCACTAAACGGGCTGAGCAGGCTTAGGATATTGAATGTGCGCATTCAGGTCTATATGTAATGGGTGAGTTTAATATAATGTGTGGGTAAGTAGGTATGTACGCTTATGTAATTGTATACATAGTGTAGAAATCCACACTAAAACATTCTGGCCCGGAATTTCTTTATTTAGAGTCCACTTTAATATAGGGCGTATTTGTAATATCGTAATAGCTTTTTTTTATTATTAGAATCATTTTCAGGTGAGAATGTTTTTTTTTCCTGGGCAGTGTTGGCGGCAATAGCTACAGGGAGCATTATCTACAGAGGGCATTGTAATTGGCACTATCAACAGAGGGCATTATAACTGGTGCTATCTACAGGGGACATTATCTACAGAGGACATTGTGACTGGCGCTATCTACAGGGAACATTATCTACATAGGGCATTGTAACTGGCGCTTTCTATAGGGGACACTACATAAGGCATTGTAACTAGCGCTATCTACAGGGGACATTATCTATAGAGGGCATTGTAACTTGCGCTATCTACAGGGGACATTATCTACATAGGGCATTGTAACTGGCGCTATCTACAGTGGACATTATCTACAGAGGGCATTGTAACTGGTGCTATCTACAGGGGACATTATCTACAGAGGGCATTGTAACTGGCGCTATCTACAGGGGGTAATGTGACTGGCGCTATCTACAAGGGGCATTGCAACTGGCAATATTTACAGGGAGTATTCTCTACAGAGGGCATTGTAACTAGCACTATCTACAGGGGGCATTGTGACTGGCCCCATCTACAAGGGGCATTATCTACAGAGTGCATTGTAACTGATGCTATCTACAGGGGGCATTATCTACAGAGGGCATTGTATCTAGCACTATCTACAGGGGGCATTGTGACTGGAGCCATCTACAAGGGGCATTATCTACAGAGGGCCTTGTAACTGGCACTATCTACAGGGGGCATTGTGACTGGTTCTATCTATAGGGGGCATTGTGTGTGGTGTTTTACAGTGTATGACACAATTTAATTCATGGACACAGTGCATAATACTATTATTTTCAGGGGTGCAGTGTATAGTACTATTATATACAGGGGCGCAGTGTATGGTAGTATTATATTCAGGGGCACAGTGTATAGTACTATTATATTCAGGGGCACAGTGTATAATATTATTATATTCAGGGGAGCAGTGTGTAACACCCATGGCTGCTCACTTCCGCTTCACTCTGCTGTGTCCCGTAACCAAATTAGCCCGTGATCCTGGACTATAAGAAGGGCCCTGCCCCTTACTGCCTTGCCTGAGCGTTTTTGTCGTTTACCTATGTTCGTCTCTGCAAATGGTCCCTTAATAGTTTTCCAGTTCCCAGTGTTCCCGTTCCTGCTACCTGTATCTTGTGCTATCCTGGTCCAAGTGCCGTTTGGAGTTGGAGTCGCGTTGTGCTGAGTACTATGCCTGCCTTGTTACACCACGCCTGATGTCTGCCTGCTGCCAAGGTCCCATCTGCGCCTATGTTGCTACTGTCTGAAGTTACCGCAGGTACACCTATTCAAACTATAGACTCTGACTCGTATCCTGTTGGCCAGCTGCCATACTGTCAAGGCGGTACGGCCCAGTGGGTCCACGCACCCTACGTGACACAGTGTATAGTACTATTATATTCAGGGGCACAGTGTATGGTACTATTGTATTAAGGGGCACAGTGTATAGTACTATTATATTCAGGGGCACAGTGTATAGTACTATTAAATTCAGGAGTACAGTGTATAGTACTATTATATTCAGGAGCACAGTGCCTAGTACTATTTTATTCAGGGTCATAGTGTCTAGTACTATTATATTCAGGGGCACAGTGTATAGTATTATTATATTCAGGGGCACAGTGTATAGTACTATTATATTCAGGGGCACAGTGTATAGTACTATTATATTCAGGAGTACAGTGTATGGTACTATTTTATTCAGGGGCACAGTGTATAGTACTATTATATTCAGGAGCACAGTTTATAGTACTATTATAGTCAGGGGTGCAGTGTATAGTACTAATATATTCAGGAGCACAGTGTATATTACTATTATATTCAGGGGCACAGTATATAATACTATTATATTCAGGGGCGCAGTGTGTATAGTACTATTATATTGAGGAGAACAGTGTATAGTACTATTATATTCAGGGGCACAGTGTATAGCACTATTATATTCAGGACACAGTGTATAATACTATTATATTCAGGGGCACAGTGTATAGTACTATTATATTCAGGGGCACAGTGCATAGTACTATTATATTCAGGGGCACAGTGTATGATACTATTATATTTAGAAGCATAGAGTGTGGCATCATGAGAATTTTATCTTCTTTATAGGTGCAGAAATGTTGGAAAAGTGAGGAGCCAAAGGCATCTGAGCTGCAAACTGCAGAAATGGGCCATGCCCGGGAGAAGTCATCATAGAGGTCTGAACCGGATGGAGAAGAAAAGAGGAAAAGAACGAAAAAGAATCTGAGACGTCACTTGTGATTCCCTCAATGTAAATGTTTATTCTCCCTGTGACTGATCAGTACTGTAGTCACTGTATGATCTGTAGCGAGATGACGGATGGCAGCATTCTTTTTTGTGAAAAAGCAACTCCCAGCATATCCTAACCATTGTTCAGGCTATACTGGGAGCTATCGTTTTATGTCGTATAAATTTATACGGCAGAGGTTAAACTGAATCTGCAAATGATCTCTGTACTGAACTGTATTTGTTCTGGTGCTGTATTTATATACTGAGCTTTTTTCTGGTGCTGTATATATGTACTGAGCTTGGTTCTGGCACCGTATTTATGTACTGAGCTTTGTTCTGGTGCTGTATATATGTACCGAGCTTTGCTCTGGGGCTGTATTTATGTACTGAGCTTGGTTCTGGTGCTGTATATATGTACCGAGCTTTGCTCTGGGGCTGTATTTATGTACTGAGCTTGGTTCTGGTGCTGTATATATGTACTGAGCTTTGTTTTGGTGCTGTATTTATGTACTGAGCTTGGTTCTCGGGCTGTATTTATGTATTGAGCTTGGTTCTGGTGCTGTATTTATGTACTGAGCTTTTTTCTGGTGCTGTATACATGTACTGAGCTTAGTTCTGGTGCTGTATTTATGTACTGAACTTAGTTCTGGTGCTATATATATGTACGGAGCTTAGTTCTGGTGCTATACTTATGTACTGAGCTTTGTTCTGGTGTTGTATATATGTACTGAGCATGGTTCTGGTGCTTTATTTATATACTGAGCTTGGTTCTGATGCTCTATATATGTACTGAGCTTTGTTCTGGTGCTGTATATATGTACTCAAAAACATCTCCAGAATTCGTCATTGTTGCTCTGATTCACTCTCATCTTGACTACTGTAACTCATTACTAGTCTGTCTTCCCCTCACCAAACTCTCCCCTCTCCAATCTATCCTCAAGGCAGCAGCCAGGCTCATATTTATGACCAATCGCTACACCAACGCCTCTAATCTGTGCCAGTCACTTCACTGGTTGCCCATCCCCTTCTGAATAAAATTCAAACTTATTACTCTCACCCACAAAGCTCTCCACAGTGCTGCACCTCCTTACATCTCCTCCCTCATCTCTGTCTACCACCCTACTCGGGCTCTACATTCTGCTAACGACCTTAGATTAAAATCCCCCATAATCCGGACCTCCCACTCCCGTCTCCAAGATTTTTCTCGTGCTGCACCAGTCCTCTGGAATGTGCTACCCCAGACAATCAGATTAATTCCCAATATCCACAGTTTTAAATGTGCCCTGAAAACACATCTATTTAGACAGGCCTATAACATTCCTTAATCTGACTCCTTTCCATGGCCCTCCTTTTAGATTAGTCATCAGAATAAGATTCCCTCACACTCCTTCTCTTCATGTCCGTCATACACGGATACTGACTGGTGACCGACTCATGCAGCTTTATGTGCACCACCCCATGTGTATAAAAATGGCTGGACTATTGTACAGAGCAAACACTGTTACACTTTGTGTCTCCCTTATTTCCTTATAGATTGTAAGCTCTTGCGAGCAGGGTCCTCACTCCTCAGGTTTGAATTGTAAATTAACTTTGTCACTGTGTAATGTCTGATATTGTTTGTTTCATGTTCCCTCTAAATTGTAAAGTGCTGCGTAATATGTTGGCGCTATATAAATAAAGATTATTATTATTATGTACTGAGCTTGGTTCTGGAGTTATATACATGTACTGAGCTT
This sequence comes from Rhinoderma darwinii, assembly GCF_050947455.1. Taxonomy (NCBI): domain Eukaryota; kingdom Metazoa; phylum Chordata; class Amphibia; order Anura; family Rhinodermatidae; genus Rhinoderma; species Rhinoderma darwinii. The sequence goes on along the minus strand of NC_134688.1, from coordinate 162,030,388 downwards.
TGTTCTGGTGCTGCATATATTTACTGAGCTTGGTTCTGGAGTTATATATATGTACTGAGCTTGGTTCTGGCACTGTATTTATGTACTGTGCTTTGCTCTGGTGCTGTATATATATACTGAGTTTGGTTCTGGCACTGTATTTATGTATTGAGCTTGGTTATGGTGCTGTATATATGTACTGAGCTTGGTTCTGGGGCTGTATATATGTACTGAGCTTTGTTCTAGTGTTGTATATATGTACTGAGCTTTGTTCTGGTGCTGTATTTATGTACTGAGCTTGGTTCTGGGGCTGTATAAATGTACTGAGCTTGGTTCTGGGGCTGTATATATGTACTGAGCTTGGTTCTGGGGCTGTATATATTTACCGTCTCTTAAGGGAAAAGTAGATGTTAAATTTAAGAGAAGGTAAATATATACAGTAAAAACTAAACCCAAAAATCATGGAGGAATCTCAGTTTTTTCCTATTCACCCATTATATGGTACTTTAAATGGTGCCAATAAAAACTACAACTCCTCACGCAAAAAAATAATCCTCCACACACCACTCCATTGACGTAAAAATAAAAAAGTTATAAAGCTCCTGTCGACTTTAGTGTCTCAAAGTATTCTGCTTTTTCTCTTCTATATGGCTCATTCTGCTTTTACAGCTAATATAAAACTGTGCCAGATCTGTGTCCCCCTAAACAGAAATCTGCAAATATATACTGTACAACATCTTCAAAGTTCTGTCTTCAGAGTTCGGGGGGCGGCCCAGACTTGAAAATTTTTGCATGTACATCAACTTATGGTGCTAGCCACAATTTACACTTCAGCAAAGCCTTCGTCTGTGGGTGACAAAAGGTGGCAGAGTAGCCAAGGGCAGCTGTTCAGGTTCCTACTTTAGCTTACAAATATCTGAGCTATAATCTGGTTGCTTACTAAGAGAAGCTACATCTATTAACTAAGAATTCCCTAATAGAGTATTTGAAAATACATTTTCTAAACCAGACAATACCTTTTAAAGGGGAGCTGATATTGGTTGTCACCCAGCTCTCCCAGTTAAGATTAGAGTCAGAATTCACAGAAACAGTTGACTGTAACATTATAACTACTTGACAGAAGAGGAGAATGTAAAAAGTTGAACTTACTAGTTCTTTATGTTTCTATTTTAGGACGAAATTATCTTTAATGTATTCAAGCTGCAATAGCTTTCAATTAAATTAAACATATTTTAGCTAGGAGTTCATTTTTGACTGAGAAATGTGAGTAGCCAATTCAAAGGTAGATTAAAGTTTGTATAGCAAAAAGATCAAATATTTTATTAATGTTTTTTTCTAAAGTAGATGCCAAAAAAAGTGAGAAAAACTAATACAAATTGTTTTTTCATCTTGCCACCACCAGATGGTGCATTGAATACATACAGGCTGAAACTGTACAACTTTCCTTTATACAGTATCTGTATGAGATTGCATATGTGTCTGATTTCTAAAGTGCCAGTCTATTTGTCTGTTTATGTTAAGTATTTATAATACAGATAAACAGTAATAACAAAGAGTGTTTTAAAAAACGGAATTCGAGTAGTTTGTTCCTGAGTTTTCTCCACCGATAATATAATTTCTTTTATTCCTGTTTTTATTACAGCTTGCAAAAGATACACATATTTTAGTCGATATAATAAATAGTGAGCGTTTCTTTTAAACCATTTCTGTTGCCTAAAAACTGCTTAACAACTTCACATCCACAATATGTTTATTTATATTCTGCATGCTTGTAAGGAGGGTGAACTATGTGTCCCCCAACTACAGCCTATGGGACTGTGCATATATACTCTGTGTATATAGTTACCTGTTTGGTGATGCCTTGAGGAGTATGTTGTTTTTGACTTGCAGGTCCGTGGTGGCAGTAGCCTAGAGAGAATAGTGTGAATCCTATGTGTTCCCAACGGATATGATGTGGCACTAAACTAGGGAGCAGAGTCACCCTTTAACCTCCATACGGAGATGTGGACTTGGCGGCTAGATTTCCCAGGTCAGTACCCCCAGAGTAGTCTCCGTTGGCAACGGCAACGTAGACAGGCGAGGTTCAATAACAGCAGGCAAGGTGTCCTTGCAGACGGCAGACTCATAGTCAGCAAAGCCAAAGGTCAGGGCAGACGGTCCTCACGGTAAACAAGCAAATGGTCAGAACAGGCGGAAGACAGGTGCGATGAAGTTCAGGCAGGGTCAATAACAGATAATCAAAATACAAGTCTCAGGAGAATACAATTAGCAAGCTATAAATTAAAACCTAATTACTCAGGCATGGAGCAATGTGGGAGGTACCTTTTTATACTTAGGAAAGCGTTGGAGAAGAGATGCGCTGCCGGCCAGAAGACACCATGGAGAGGTGAAAAACTGAAAAAGTAAGTTCTCTGTCATTAAAAACTCAGTTTGCACAGTGTTTTGCCAAATGAATTTTCTTCTGCATACAGGGTGTGTCACTAAGTTGGGGAAACAACGTGTCTCCAAGATTTAATTATATACAGATCACAGATAAATGTGATCTAGATTTCAATAGCTATTGAGTCACCATTATGAATTTACTACATAATGTTAGAAATCGAATGTCTATGGCCAGCTTATGTGCCATTTTTACTTCTCCACAATGTTATTTTTTTTCTCATTAACAGCATTGATGGCTTATTTGTGGGATTATAGATTTTTTTAAACACTATTTTGCGTTGCATATATTTATTTATTTATTATTACCCATTAAAGGGTTATTCCCATCTTATAAAGTAATGGCATATACAGTGGAGGAAATAAGTATTTGATCCCTTGCTGATTTTGTAAGTTTGCCCACTGTCAAAGTCATGAACAGTCTAGAATTTTTAGGCTAGGTTAATTTTACCAGTAAGAGATAGATTATATAAAATAAAAAAAAGAAAATCACATTGTCAAAATTATATATATTTATTTGCATTGTGCACAGAGAAATAAGTATTTGATCCCCTACCAACCATTAAGAGTTCAGCCTCCTCCAGACCAGTTACACGCTCCAAATCAACTTGGTGCCTGCATTAAAGACAGCTGTCTTACATGGTCACCTGTATAAAAGACTCCTGTCCACAGACTCAATTAATCAGTCTGACTCTAACCTCTACAACATGGGCAAGACCAAAGAGCTTTCTAAGGATGTCAGGGACAAGATCATAGACCTGCACAAGGCTGGAATGGGCTACAAAACCATAAGTAAGACGCTGGGTGAGAAGGAGACAACTGTTGGTGCAATAGTAAGAAAATGGAAGACATACAAAATGACTGTCAATCGACATCGATCTGGGGCTCCATGCAAAATCTCACCTCGTGGGGTATCCTTGATCCTGAGGAAGGTGAGAGCTCAGCCGAAAACTACACGGGGGGAACTTGTTAATGATCTCAAGGCAGCTGGGACCACAGTCACCAAGAAAACCATTGGTAACACATTACACCGTAATGGATTAAAATCCTGCAGTGCCCGCAAGGTCCCCCTGCTCAAGAAGGCACACGTACAGGCCCGTCTGAAGTTTGCAAATGAACATCTGGATGATTCTGAGAGTGATTGGGAGAAGGTGCTGTGGTCAGATGAGACTAAAATTGAGCTCTTTGGCATTAACTCAACTCGCCGTTTTTGGAGGAAGAGAAATGCTGCCTATGACCCAAAGAACACCGTCCCCACTGTCAAGCATGGAGGTGGAAACATTATGTTTTGGGGGTGTTTCTCTGCTAAGGGCACAGGACTACTTCACCGCATCAATGGGAGAATGGATGGAGCCATGTACCGTCAAATCCTGAGTGACAACCTCCTTCCCTCCACCAGGACTTTAAAAATGGCTCGTGGCTGGGTGTTCCAGCACGACAATTACCCGAAACATACAGCCAAGGCAACAAAGGAGTGGCTCAAAAAGAAGCACATTAAGGTCATGGAGTGGCCTAGCCAGTCTCCAGACCTTAATCCCATCGAAAACTTATGGAGGGAGCTGAAGATCCGAGTTGCCAAGCGACAGCCTCGAAATCTTAATGATTTACAGATGATCTGCAAAGAGGAGTGGGCCAAAATTCCATCTAACATGTGTGCAAACCTCATCATCAACTACTAAAAATGTCTGACTGCTGTGCTTGCCAACAAGGGTTTTGCCACCAAGTATTAAGTCTTGTTTGTCAAAGGGATCAAATACTTATTTCTCTGTGCACAATGCAAATAAATATATATAATTTTGACAATGTGATTTTTTTTTAATTTTATTTTTTTTTATATAATCTATCTCTCACTGGTAAAATTAACCTAGCCTAAAAATTGTAGACTGTTCATGTCTTTGACAGTGGGCAAACGTAATAAATCAGCAAGGGATCAAATACTTATTTCCTTCACTGTATCTAGAATATGCCATTGATATGATAAGTGGGGATTCGACCTATCGGACCCACAAAGATCTGGCGAATAAAGGTGTCCCATCACTGATTTAGCGCTGCATTTACTTGTAAAATTTTCCTGCCCATCTGTCTGGGTAGGGAACTGCAGCAGTCCGGCTGAGAAGGCAATGCATTGCAGACCCTTCATTCTCAGGATCAGTTTATGTCTTTTTTTAGCAATTTTTATTTTATTTTATTATTATTATTGTTATTATTATAACATAGCAATTATGCCATCGTTTTCTCGTCTTTGTTTCTCACTTAGTTTTTTTACGTCGCTTTCTGAGGCAGAGCTTTGTGGGATGTTTCAGGGATGTGAAGCAGAGTAGAACAGCATAGCAGGAAAAGACTTCAGTGGCACCATGCAGACTTGTTGAAGAAGTGGTTGTGCACAGCGCAGCACTAGTTTGGCAGCCGGCAGAAGCAATGCATGACTGGGATCTTTATTTAGTTGGCGTAAGCTAACCTGGGGTGTGAAGTCTAAGGAATCCCTTATTCTTCATCTTTAACCCCCACAAGTAGGTATGGACTATGCCGGTAAGATTCCCAGGTTGTAGTCCCTAATAGACGGTTGGGCTGCAGGAGATGGGTGTAAACCGTTTTGTGGTTAAACAGATCCAAGTGGGTAACAGATGGGCATCGCCAAGTCCTGTAATCAGAATTAGTAGGCAGGGACAAGCCAGAGGTCAGTACTTGGATAAGTCAGATCAAGCGGAGTCAAGACAAAAACCCAGTCAAACACAGAAAAATCAAAGAGGACAAACACCAAGCCTTATAACGAAGCACTACAATACTGGAGTGGCTACCCTTTAAAGTCCAGGAGGAGTGATGTCATGTGCCGGGCTTCTGATATTGAAGCTGGAGTCGCGCAGCACAAGCAAATGAATAGCCATGGTGTCCCATCAATCATGGTGAGGCCATGGCTACAGACAGGACAACATGCCACCCAACAAGCAGTGAGTGTTGGAACAAGGTTGACAGACCTAAATGTCTCAGAAAGACTTGTGCATCCATGCTTTGAAGAGAAGATTCAGTGTTCTTTCAGTTAATTTTACTGTCTACTTAGCAGCAGACACCAAAACTGGCAGGCAGATTGTAGTTTTTTTTTTTGCCAAGGAGACAGCAACTGATATATAAAAATGTCATGCAGGAAATTTCAGCGAGACTGAACCTAGCTTTAGACTGGGATCCTTACCTTATTAGCATCACAGCTGATTTTGAAATAAAAAAGCTGATTTACATAATTTTAAATACATTTTTCAGTTCCTAACTCATTGTCATGATGAACCCAGTTACTTCAGGTATTTAAGTTTTCTCATAGAAAAAGTGGTCTTGCCCATGAGAATCGTAACCAATGAGAGCTTTTTTTGTTTTCTACTGCAGTTTAAGACATGAAAGCAAAATTCGGATTGGTTGGTTTTGGGCAACAATGCCACTGTTTCTCTTTTTTAATATGGAAGAGAAAACAAGTAACATGTACATTTTATAATGCTTATAAAGGAAAGGCTTTTGATTTGAGATATCAGACATAGTAGAATAAAGTTTTGGTCCAGGATGGACCTTCTTCAGAAGTCTTATATTATATAAGGATAGATACGTATAACGTTGGTGTGGGCTGTGTTCTCTATACTATTTAAATTAAGTGGATTGGGTCCATTACTTGACCACCAATGCCTTATTTCAAATGTCAAGAAATGGCTATTCAACAATTTCTCTATGCTGACATATCAACTTAATACGACATTCCATCAGTGATAATAGTTATATAAGCATTAGGTGTGCATTAGGTGTGCACCAAGGTTATGATTTAGACTAAGCAACCTACAAGACTCTTCATAATTATTATTTATGGTAAAAGATGGGTCTGCAATAGCTGATAATTAATAATTTTCGTGGTGAAATCTTACTTACTGTATTTTTCGGACTATAAGACGTACCCAGGTTTTAGACAAAGAAAAAACTATTGATAAAAAAAAAAAATTGTTCGATTTCACCGCATTCTGAGAGCCATCATTTATATTTTTCCATCGCTTGAGCGGTGTGAGGGCTTATTTTTTGCGGGACAAGCTGTAGTTTTTATTAGCACCATTTTTTTTGTTATATATACGATTTTTTTATCACTTTTTATTTCATTCTTTTTAGCGCCATGGTGACCAAAAGACAACGATTCTGGGGTTTTACATTTTTTTTTTTTACGCCGTTCATCCGTGTGAGTCAAATAATGAAACTGAATAGTTTTGGACTTTTACAGACGCAGCGATACCAATTTTTTTTATTTTTACATTGTGCTTGGGGAAAAATTTATCTAACTTTTTTTTTTTTACACATTTTATTAATTCCCTTAGGGGACTTGAACCAGCGATCATTAGATCGCTGGTACAATATACTGCAATACATGGATGAGTTATGGAAACAGCGTAACTCGCTGAGCTACACTGTTTCTGTAACTCCTATAGTAGTGAATGTCAGTTACAGAAGCAGCGTAGCATGCTACGCTGTTTCCGTAACTACAATTCAGTTCTATGGGAGTTACGGAAACAGCGTAGCTCAGCGAATTACGCTGTTTCCGTAACTCGCCATGTAACCAGGAAGTGGCCGGAAGACAGTGGAGCCGGGGAAGATAGATTGGGGGTTTAGGGGGCCTCATTCTAGAGATAGATGCGGGTCCCAGTAGTGGGACCCGCATCTATCTGACATTTATGACATATCCTGCGGATATGTCATAAATGTCCTTCATGGGAAAACTACTATAAATGCCACGGTCGCTATTGACCGCGGAATTTAACTAGTTAAGCCACCAGGAACAGTGCAATCACTGTTTTTGGCCGTTAGAGCAGCGTGTCAGAAGCTGACACCTGCAGTGTGTAATGTCCGTGGCTGTGGGCTGTCCGCTCCAGCCTCCCGCTGACAGCCGCAGCCACGAGTCGGCAAGCACTGGCCCCAGCCTCCTCCTCAGGAGACTTGCATCCACTCACCTCCGCCGGAGTCCGCAGGGTGCGCGCGCACGCTCGTCCCCGCTCTTAAAGGGGCAGCGCGGGCACCGGACATCTTGAACGACCTTTGACCCGTGAGTACCCTGGGCTATAAGAGGGGTCCAGCCCCCTAGTTCGATGCCTGAGCGTTGTTAGTCTTTCCCAGTCTGTCTTGCAAATGGTTCCTTATTGTCTCCCGTTCCAGCTGTTACCCGTGCCCTGTTACCGTTCCTGTATTCCGTATTGTTCCTGTGCCTACCAGCGTCAAGAGCCATCTGCCATGTCAAGTGTCTTCTGCCACGTCAAGTGTCATCTGCCACGTCTAGTGTCTACCGCTTCATCGGATACTGCCCACCACGTCTGGCGCCACTTGCCGCACCTGCCTCCATCCGTGCTGAAGCCACAGCCACCGCCCGGACTATTTCAGGTACCCAAGCATTACTGTCTGCCATTTACTTCCGCATAGACTGTGACCTGGTCAGCTGCCTCGCTGCTACGGCGGAGCGGCCTAGTGGGTCCACATACCCTGTGCCCGTAACAGTACACTCAGGCCATGGAACCCGCTGGCCAGCCCAAGACCCCAGTACAGAAGATTCAGACAGAGATGCATGACCTACGCACACGTCAGGATCAACTCCTTGAGGCGGTGAATTCTATCCTGGTCCGCCTGGATCTACTCGCTGTTCCACCTCCGGTTCTTCCTCCTGAGGCTGTTGCTGTGCCACTGCCTGTTGCTCCCCCTGTTTGTTCCGGATCCTCAGTTCCTCTGCCTCTTCCTCCTTGCTACGACGGTGATCCCAGAGCATGTAGAGGATTTCTCAATCAATGCACGGTGCATTTTAGGCTACGGCCTCATCTCTTCCCCTCCGAGGAGGCCAAAGTGGCATTTATTATCTCCCTCCTCGCTGGCAAGGCCCTCGCATGGGCGAACCCAATCTTGGAGCAACAAGGACCTGTATCCTCGGACCTAGCCTTGTTCCTGCAGTCCTTTCGTGCCGTGTTCGAGGAGCCGGGTCGAACATCCTCTGCCGCAGCCACTCTGTTAACCCTCAAGCAAGAAGGCTTCCGTACCCTAGCAGCTGAGCTGGCATGGAACAATGAGGCACTGGTGGTGACCTTCTGGCAGGGACTGTCCTCTCACATCAAGGACGAACTGGCAGCACGCGACCTTCCTTCTACCTTGGATGCCCTCATCCTGTTAGCCACCCGGGTTGATATGAGAATCCGGGAGCGCTCTCTAGAGGTTCGTCAGGAGAGCCGGGCCCACAGACTAGCACCCTCTGCCCAGAGACCACTATTGTCCACTCCTAGTGCGCTACCTGAGGAACCCATGCAGGTAGACAGAGTCCGGTTATCTGAACAGGAGAAGCAGCGCAGACGCTCCTCTGGACTTTGTATGTATTGTGGCCTCAAGGGTCATTTTGTGCACCAATGCCCACAGAAACCGGGAAACTCCAGTACCTAGGGTTGGTTGGAGAGGCAACTCTAGGTGGAGCGTCGCCAAACGTTAAAACCTCTTCCAAATTGTCGATACCTGTGGCCATCGTCACCGGACAGACATCACATCCTTCCTCCGCCTATCTTGACTCTGGAGCGGCTGCTAATTTTATCCACCAGGATCTAGTGGATCGGTTTCAACTACACACAGTCCATCTGGAGAGACCCCTGGCAGTTGCCTCTGTGAATGGTCTACCGTTGCCTGATCCAATCATGCTCATCACTGAGCCGTTGACACTATGGGTCGGAGCTCTTTACTCAGAACAGATCACCTTCCTGGTACTACCTAAGGCTATCAATCCTATCCTGCTGGGTCTGCCATGGCTCCGTCTACACGCCCCAACACTCGACTGGAGCTCTGGAGAGGTTCTTCAATGGGTTCCCAGATGCCATAGCCATTGCCTGTCACAAGTCCATCCTGTTGTGCCCCCTCTGCCTCAGTCACTCTCCGATCTACCTTCTCAGTATGCCAGTTTTGCGGATGTCTTTTGTAAACGAGAGGCTGAGACGTTGCCTCCACATCGGAATTATGACTGTCCCATTGAACTGGTTCCCAATGCTTCTCTTCCCCGTGGACGAGTATATCCTCTCTCCTTGCCAGAGACTTTATCGATGTCAGCCTATATCAAGGAGAACCTGGAGAGGGGTTTTATTCGAAAAATCTTCCTCCCCGGCCGGGGCAGGCTTCTTCTTCGTTAAAAAGAGAGATGGATCTCTCCGACCCTGCATTTACTACCGTGGTCTCAATCAGATCACGGTCAAGAACAAATACCCGTTGCCACTTATTTCCGAGCTGTTTGATCGCATACGAGGAGCCAAAATTTTTTCCAAGCTAGATCTGCCTATAATCTAATCCGGATTCGCCGGGGTGACGAATGGAAGACAGCATTTAACACCCGCGATGGGCACTACGAATACCTAGTGATGCCCTTCGGACTGTGTAATGCTCCCGCAGTATTTCAGGAGTTCGTTAATGATATCTTCCGAGATCTCCTCTATACGTGTGTTGTAGTTTATCTCGATGATATTCTAATTTTCTCCCCAGATCTGATGACCCATCGGATGCATGTTCGTCAAGTTCTCCTGCGACTAAGAGAGAATCGCTTGTATGCCAAGTTAGAAAAATGCACCTTTGAAAAGAGGTCTTTGCCCTTCCTGGGCTACCTCATCTCAGATCAAGGCCTTAAGATGGACCCTGAGAAACTAAAATCTGTCCTGGAATGGCCACGTTCTCAAGGCCTAAGGGCCATACAGCGGTTCCTGGGTTTCGCCAATTTCTACCGGCAGTTTATTCCGAACTTTTCTTCTCTGACGGCTCCAATCTCTACCCTTACCAAGAAGGGCGTAAACGCCAAGGTGTGGACTCCAGAGGCAGAGTCCGCATTCATTAGCCTCAAGAAAGCCTTCACTTCAGCTTCGATCCTCCATCACCCTGACGTATCTCAGCAGTTCTCACTAGAGGTGGACGCTTCCTCTGTTGGTGCAGGCGCACTTCTGTTCCAGAGGAGCTCCAAAGGAAAGGCAGTAGTATGTGGCTACTACTCAAGACTGTTTTCCTCTGCTGAGCGCAATTACTCCATTGGAGATCGGGAGCTACTGGCTATCAAATTGGCCCTGGATGAGTGGAGACATCTTTTAGAAGGCGCAGCTCACCCCATCCTGATCTTCACCGACCACAAGAACCTCACCTACCTTCAGTCCGCTCAAAGACTGAATCCCCGTTAAGCCAGGTGGTCACTGTTCTTCACCCGTTTCCAATTTCTGCTCCACTACCGTCCCGCTGACAAGAATGTGAGGGCCGATGCCCTGTCCAGATCATTTGAGACGGAAGACACGGTGGAGTCCCTTCAGACGATCATTGACCCATCCTGCGTTGTCACCGCCAATCCTCTGCAGCTTAGGAATATCCCTCCGGGGAGAACTTTTGTTCAGTTGGCAGACAGAAAAAGAATTCTCCGCTGGGGACACAGTTCTAAACTAGCTGGGCACGCTGGTGTCCGTAAAACCCAAGACCTGATTACTCGTCACTTTTGGTGGCCCACGCTACCTAAGGATGTTCTGGACTTTGTCTCTGCTTGAACGGTGTGTGCCTCTAATAAAGTGACTCACTCCAAGCCTGCCGGCCTGCTTCAACCCCTGCCTGTACCCAGTGCCCCCTGGCAGCACATCGCAATGGACTTCGTCACAGACCTTCCTCTCTCAGCAGGATGCAACACCATCTGGGTGGTGGTGGACCGGTTCTCTAAGATGGCACATTTTATCCCGCTGACCGGCCTACCTTCTGCTCCCTGACTGGCGAGTCTCTTCATTCAGCACATATTTCGCTTGCATGGCCTGCCTCTTCACATCGTGTCCGACCGGGGGGGTTCAGTTTACCTCTAAATTCTGTAGAGCACTCTGTAAACTCCTGGATGTGAGTTTGGACTTTTCCTCTGCCTATCACCCCCAATCCAATGGGCAAGTTGAGAGGATCACCCAGATCATGGAAAATTATCTCCGCCACTTCATCTCTTCTCAGCACGATAACTGGGTACAGCTTCTTCCTTGGGCCGAGTTTTCATATAACAACCACACAAGTGAGTCCACCACCTCCACTCCATTTCACATCGTGTACAGTCAACATCCCAGAGTCCCTCTTCCTGTGTCGACTTCATCTCAGGTTCCCGCTGCTAACTCTGCATATGGGGACTTCCTGCAAATCTGGCAACAGACCCGGTCCTCTATTTTACTGGCAGTAGATCGCATGAAGCGAAAGGCAGATACCAAGAGAAGGGGACTAAAGTCTGGCTGTCCTCTCAGAACATTCGCTTGAAGGTGCCCTCATACAAGTTCGCTCCCAGGTTCCTTGGACCATTCGAGGTCCTGCAGCAGATCAACCCTGTCGCCTACAAGCTTCGGCTGCCTCCTACCCTCAGGATTCCCAACTCCTTCCACGTCTCCCTCCTGAAGCCTGTGATCCTAAACCGCTATTCCAAGACTCCCAGCCCTGCGGTTGCTCCCAGCGGCTCCTCGGACATCTTTGAGGTCAAGGAGATCTTGGACACCAAGAGAGTGAGAGGATAGACCTTTTATTTGGTGGATTGGAGGGGGTTTGGTCCCGAAGAGAGGTCCTGGGAATCAGAGGAGAACCTCAATCCCCCCTACTCTTCTAAAGAAGTTTCTCTCTCGCTCCGGTCCCAAGAAGAGGGGGCGTAAGAGGGGGGATACTGTAACGTCCGTGGCTGCGGGCTGTCCGCTCCAGCCTCCCGCTGACAGCCGCAGCCACGAGTCAGCAAGCGCTGGCCCCAGCATCCTCCTCAGGAAACGCCAGCGCTTGCATCCACTCCCCTCCGCCGGAGCCCGCAGGGTGCGCGCGCACGCTCGTCCCCGCTCTTAAAGGGGCAGCGCGCGCACCGGACATCTTGAACGACCTTTGACCCGTGAGTACCCTGGGCTATAAGAGGGGTCCAGCCCCCTAGTTCGATGCCTGAGCGTTGTTAGTCTTTCCCAGTCTGTCTCGCAAATGGTTCCTTATTGTCTGCCGTTCCAGCCATGTTACCGTTCCTGTATTCCGTATTGTTCCTGTGCCTACCAGCGTCAAGAGCCATCTGCCACGTCAAGTGCCATCTGCCACGTCAAGTGCCATCTGCCACGTCTAGTGTCATCTGCCACGTCAAGTGTCTTCTGCCACTTCAAGTGCCATCTGCCACGCCAAGTGTCATCTGCCACGTCTAGTGTCTACCGCTTCATCGGATACTGCCCACCACGTCTGGCGCCACTTGCCGCACCTGCCTCCATCCGTGCTGAAGCCACAGCCACCGCCCGGACTATTTCAGGTACCCAAGCATTACTGTCTGCCATTTACTTCCGCATAGACTGTGACCTGGTCAGCTGCCTCCCAGCTACGGCGGAGCGGCCTAGTGGGTCCACATACCCTGTGCCCGTGACACAGTGTATGGAGCGGGCTCAGTGCGTGAGCCCGCTCCATACATCATCCCCTCCCCACTCCATGATGTTCCGGCACATCACGGGTCGGGAAGGGGTTAAGTAAGAAGCGGTCAGGGGGCCCGGCGCTGCCGGGTCCCTTGACTGCCGACTATAAGACGCAGGGACTATTTAGCAAGATTTATTCTTGCTAAAAACTGCATCTTATAGTCCAAAAAATACGGTATGTTCTTTATGATTCATAGAAATTCAATGAATGGATTTAATCCATTTCTAATAAGTAATACAGTGCTTGTATTTCAGCAATATCAGTGATTATGGAAAGTTTTTACATTGGTGATCTGAAACAATGGAATATACTAGAATAGTTCATTCAGTTTTATTACGTGTATTTAGTCATCACTTCTTTCGCTGTGACAGGGATTATATTCTGAGAGAGACAATATTATTATTATACCTCTCTGCTGAGAAAATAATTAACACGTTTACCTACAATTTACTTACATTTACCTCATAGGAAAACAAAGTATGGTCCATTTGCGTGGGCGATAGATATGGTGCATGCTTTTTGAACGGTCTTTTTATGTATTACATCAGAACACCCTTGACTTTTTTGTGTGAGAATAACGAAGGGTTGAGAAACCTCTCAAAGGTAAAAAAAAAAGGGTGTTGCATAGCAACTGAAAGTGTATATGTATGATTTAGTTGTCATGCTTTGTTCCTTAAGTTCCACACTGTGAAAATATAGACGTGAAACCCTTTTATTGATTCACTATGTATTATATATCACCGAATGTATGGAAAATGTTTGAGAGCTCAAAACATTTGCACAGTTGTAGCTGCTGCAAAGAGAAATATAATTTTAGCTTATATTTTAGAGGATGTATTCAGTACCTTTTCAGTGCTGGCTTCTTTTTATGTTTCTTATATTAATGCTTAAAGAGTAAATAGCAGATGTCAGCAATGTTATTATTAAGTAATGAAACAAGTTTGTCATCTACCGTAACTTTATTTTTCTAATAATCGTGTATTCATGCTTGTGAAAGAGCCCCATGATGTTCCTAATACATTTTTTCGAATCTGTAGTCTTATTTATGTTTATAGCTGTTTTTTTTTATTGTCTCTTAGGAATCCATCTATTGACCGAGGTGGACACAGACAGCAGAGGGCCCCCGTGCAAGAACAGAATACGGGCCCATTGCATATCGATAGCTCATCATAGATCACCCCCTTATTTACACCAGTAATTGTGACCTAATACATTTATTGGTTTAGTTCCTTACATGCAATCTAATAGACAGTAGGAGTAGCTGCTAGCTTCTTTTAAGGGGGCACTGGGCCCCCCACTACTGTGCCCTGTGCAGCTACACGGGTCACACTTAGGCTGGGTTCACACTTCCGTTTGGAATTTTGAGGCAGATTTTGCTCTGCCTGCAAGCGGATTTTTGCTGCTTTTCTCGCTGCGTTTTTTGCCCGTGGCCATTGAGCGTCGTTGGCAAAAAATGCAGCGAAATACGCTTTCTCTGCTTCCAATTGATGTCAATGGGAGGTCAGAAGCGTAAACGCCCGAAGATAGAGCATGTCCCTTCTTTTTCCCACGAGGCGGTTTTTCAGCTCACGGGAAAAAAACGCCTCTGCCTCCCATTGAAATCAATGGGAGGCACTTTCGGCCCTTTTTTGGCACGTTTTCCAACGCAGTTTCCCCGTCAAAACACGTGTCAAAGAACTCTGTGTGAACTGGCCCTTATGGTTTGTCTGCCCATGCTATTGGCATAACATTTATTATTATTATTATTGGAACCCTATGGCTGCTACTGTGAAATGTAACAATATTGACTACATGGCTTTAAACAAATCAAGTGTTGTTGGGTCATGGCTTTTTAATATAAAAAAATGTCTTAAATTCAATAATTTTATATAAATTTATTATGTATCATACCATGTTTATTCACAGTGGGGAGAAATGCTTTACAGTATGGCTGGAGGAAATTCCGTCACCATGACAACTAGAAAATCACCAGTTTCCATTCACTGGCTGGGTGCTATCAACTGGTGCTATATCCTGTTACTGACAGCATCAAGCTACATATCTGCTGGTAGAGCGGGTTACAGACCTCTTCACCCTACAGCATTGTGTGCTCTGTCTGCTTATGTCTCCGTTAGCAGATCTACATACAATAGCCAGCAATAGGCTACTCATATATAGCTTCCTACTTGCAAAGGCCGCACCGCTGGAACCAGTGGGAGGTGAGCACATGGGGGGGGGGGGAGGCTTTGACTACTAGAAGTATGGGGCGTCCTGGTATGACTTGCTGAAAAGTGGGGTGGTTATATCTCTTCATTGATCACTAGCGGAGGGACTGCATTGAGGTTACAACCTATTCTCAATCCTAAGGGGAGCCGGGGCTTGGAGAAAACATCAAGTGACAATTTATACAACCTCTGTTTTAGTGCATTTGCTGGCCATTTTTTTTCCTTTTTTTTTTTAAAATGTACATCAATCACTCCTCAACCAGGTTGTGTGGATCTAGTCCTTCAATGTATCATTGCTGGCTCCTAGACCTAGCTTAGATTTGTTCAGGTCTTATTCTTGAGATGGGCGATAATGTCAGACAACTACTCCCCCTTCTCTGTGCCGGCTGCCTTCTAGTGATAATGAAGTGACAGCATTAACAGAAGGCTGTAAAACTAGATATTTTTTTTTGTGCTAGTCTGCATTGTAGGCTTTTTGGCCAATATATGTCAACACATGTAAAAACTCCAAGCCTATATCTCAGTACCACACTGAGAACAGATGTACAATAGCTGTATCAGATCAATGAGATGAGTGAGTGGGCATAAGGTGTAATGGATGTGTCACTAAAGGTGGAATCTTGCTATGTTTTAGTTAATAACATTTACAGAAAAAAAAAGGAGAATTTTTCTCTTTTACATAAACTTGGGCTATTTTGACATTTTACATAATTCTAGTCATTTCTATAACAATACACATGTATATGTGAGCAACATTGTCACTCTTTGTTAGAAGGGGAGAGCCTAGTACTTGGCATTCTTAAACATTACCAGACACTTTTAACGGACGCAGCCTGTTTTGGCCTTCAGGACACAGCCGATTTTTTCAAATATGACATGTGTTACTTTATGTGGTAATAACTCTGGAATGCTTTCACCTAGCCAAGCGATTCTGAGAATGTTTTCTCGTGACATATTGTACTTGATGTTAGTGAAAAAAATTGGTCGATAAATTCAGTATTTATTTGTGAAAAACACCAAAATGTAGAGAAAATTTGCAAAAATTAGCATTTTTCTTAATTTAAATGTATATGCTTGTAAGACAGATAGTAATACCACACAAAATAGTTAGTAGTTAACATCCCCTATATGTCTACTTTATGTTTGCTTCGTTTTTTGAACGTCCTTTTATTTTTATAGGACGTTACAAGGCTTAGAACTTTAGCAGCAATTTCTCAAATTTTCAAGAAAATTTCAAAAGGCTATTTTTACAGGGACCAGTTCAGTTCTGAAGTGGCTTTGAAGGCATTATGTACTAGATAGACCCCATAACTCACTGCATTTTAAAGACTGCGCCCCTCAAAGTATTCAAAACAGCATTCAAAAAGTTTCTTAACCCTTTAGGCGTTTCACAGGAATTAAAGCAAAATAGACGTGAAATTTACTAATTTCATTTTTTTTGCCAAAATTAATTTGTGATAAAAAAAAATTGTACCACAGAAGGTTTTAGCCAAGAATTGCAACTCAACATTTATTACCCTGATTCTACAGTTTTTAGAAATATCCCACGTGTGGCCCTAGTGTCCTCTTGGACTGAAACACGGACCTCAGAAGCAAAGGAGCACCTAGAGGATTTTGGGGCCTCCTTTCTTTAGATTATATTTTAGACACCATGTCATGTTTGAAGAGGTCTTGTGGTGCCCAAACAGTGGAGAGCCCCCAAAAGTGACCCCATTTTGGAAACTACACCCCTCAGGGAATTTATTGAGCATTTTAACCCCACAGGTTTTTTGCTAAAATTATTGGAAATAGTCTGTAAAATTGAAAGTCCACCTTTTTTCTCAAAAAACGTAGACATTTTAAATTTTTACTAGAAATAAAGGAGAAAAAGAACCACAAAATTTGTAAAGCAACTTCTCCCGATTACGGGAATACCGTGTGGTAATAAACTGCCGTTTGGACCCACGGCAGGGCTCAGAAGGGAAACAGCGCCATTTGGATTTTGGAGCACAGATTTTGCTGGAATGATTTTCGGTGCCATGTCGCGTTTGCAACGTCCTGGAGGTACCAAAACAGTGGAAACCCTCCAAAAGCGACCACATTTTGGAAACTACACCCCTCAAGTAATTTTCCTAGGGGTATAATGAGCATTTTGACCCCACAGGTTTTTTGCAGAATTTAGTGGAATTCGGCCATGAATATGAAAATCAACTTTTTTTCTGAAAAAACGTAGAGATTTTTAATTTTTACTAGGAATAAAGGATAAAAAGAAAAAGAACCACAAAATTTGTAAACCAACTTCTTCCGATTACGGGAATACCGCATATGTGGTAATAAACTGCCGTTTGGACCCACGGCAGGGCTCAGAAGGGAAACAGCGCCATTTGGATTTTGGAGCACAGATTTTGCTGGAATGATTTTCGGTGCCATGTCGCGTTTGCAACATCCTGGAGGTACCAAAACAGTGGAAACCCTCCAAAAGCGACCACATTTTGGAAACTACACCCCTCAAGTAATTTTCCTAGGGGTATAATGAGCATTTTGACCCCACAGGTTTTTTGCAGAATTTAGTGGAATTCGGCCATGAATATGAAAATCGACTTTTTTTCTGAAAAAACGTAGAGATTTTTAATTTTTACTAGGAATAAAGGATAAAAAGAAAAAGAACCACAAAATTTGTAAACCAACTTCTTCCGATTACGGGAATACCGCATATGTGGTAATAAACTGCTGTTTGGACCCACAGCAGGGCTCAGAAGGGAAACAGCGCAATTTGGATTTTGGAGCACAGATTTTGCTGGAATGATTTTCGGTGCCATGTCGCGTTTGCAACGTCCTGGAGGTACCAAAACAGTGGAAACCCTCCAAAAGCGACCACATTTTGGAAACTACACCCCTCAAGTAATTTTCCTAGGGGTATAATGAGCATTTTGACCCCACAGGTTTTTTGCAGAATTTAGTGGAATTCGGCCATGAATATGAAAATCAACTTTTTTTCTGAAAAAACGTAGAGATTTTTAATTTTTACTAGGAATAAAGGATAAAAAGAAAAAGAACCACAAAATTTGTAAACCAACTTCTTCCGATTACGGGAATACCGCATATGTGGTAATAAACTGCCGTTTGGACCCACGGCAGGGCTCAGATGGGAAACAGCGCCATTTGGATTTTGGAGCACAGATTTTGCTGGAATGATTTTCGGTGCCATGTCGCGTTTGCAACATCCTGGAGGTACCAAAACAGTGGAAACCTTCCAAAAGCGACCACATTTTGGAAACTACACCCCTCAAGTAATTTTCCTAGGGGTATAATGAGCATTTTGACCCCACAGGTTTTTTGCAGAATTTAGTGGAATTCGGCCATGAATATGAAAATCGACTTTTTTTCTGAAAAAACGTAGAGATTTTTAATTTTTACTAGGAATAAAGGATAAAAAGAAAAAGAACCACAAAATTTGTAAACCAACTTCTTCCGATTACGGGAATACCGCATATGTGGTAATAAACTGCTGTTTGGACCCACAGCAGGGCTCAGAAGGGAAACAGCGCAATTTGGATTTTGGAGCACAGATTTTGCTGGAATGATTTTCGGTGCCATGTCGCGTTTGCAACATCCTGGAGGTACCAAAACAGTGGAAACCCCCCAAAAGCGACCCCATTTTGGAAACTACACCCCTCAAGGAATTTTCTTAGGGGTATAGTGAGCATTTTGACCCCACAGGTTTTTTGCAGAATTTAGTGGAATTCGGCCATGAATATGAAAATCGACTTTTTTTCTGAAAAAACTTAGACATTTTCAATTTTTACTAGGAATAAAGGAGAAAAATAACCACAAAATTTGTAAAGAAACTTCTCCCGATTACGGGAATACATCAAAACTGCTGTTTGGACCCACGGCAGGGCTCAGAAGGGAAGTAGTGCCATTTGGCTTTTTGAGAACAGATTTTGCTGGAATGGTTTTCGGTGTCATGTCACGTTTACAGAGCCACTGAGGTGCCAGTACAGTGGAAACTCCAAAAAAGTTACACCATTTTGGAAACTACACCCTGAAAGTATTCATTTAGGGGTATAGTGATTATGTTGACCATGTCGTTTTTTTTAGCTAGAATTACGGGAGAGCATAAAACTGAAGGAGCGCCTTGTGGCTTTTTGGGCCTAGTTAGATTAATTCCAGGCACAATTTATTTGCAGACTTTCTGAAGTGACTGAGCAGAAAACACTATCCTTCAGTATTCATCAAGGGGTATAATGAAATATTTAGTTTTTCAGTATTTATCTAGGGGTATAATGAAGTATTTCGTTTTTCAGTATTCATCTAGGGGTATAATGAAGTATTTAGTTATTTTTTTAGGTTTAATTCCAATTCATAAATGGACAATAATGTACTAGTATTCATCTAGGGGTATAATGAAGTATTTGTTTTTTTTTTAGGTTTAATTCCAATTCATAAATGGGCAATAATGTACCGGAAATAGGGGTGAAAGGCCAAAAATGGGTAAAAAAAAGTAGAGAGTAAGTCATAAAATTAATAATTTAGGGCGGAATTGTAGGCGCGAAAACAGTCCTTGATACACAATCCTGGCTTATCAGGACAAGTGTCACACTGATAGCCCGTGTCTTTTCGCATTCCGTTTTTATAACAGACGAGACATTTTTTGTATGGTCTTCTTTTTTTCTCAGTGGGGGGGCACTTCACTTGGGAAGTGCTGCCCTGATACAATTCTGCTGGCCTCGCTGCTATGGGATGTGCTTGCAGCCTCTTCTGCTCGGTCTTTGAAAAGTAGTTGTTTTATAACTTTTTCCTGGTATTCAAGATACCGTGCTTGATTCCCTGACATCCGATAGATAATAAAGGAATTGTACAGCACTGTTTCTATGAGGTGCACTGCAGTCTTCTTGTACCATACGCGGGACTTCCTAGTTGCGCTGTATGTGTAATGACGGGGGGTAGGGAAACGGACAAGTGAGCCCTAGTCTACCCGCCACTCTGTCCCTGCCTACTTGCAACGACCCGCAATAGGCGACGGGGTACAACTGGGCGGCGGTCCCTGCGCTCAGTAAGTGCACGACAAACACGACAAACATACAAGGGAATACAAGCAAGGGAAAGGGGCAGTTGCCCACGGCAACACCGTGAGCAAACAGAATGGTGAACGAGCCGAGTCAAGCCAGGAGTGTACGAGGTACCAAACGAAGAGCAGAAGAGTAGTCAGTAAGCCAGGGTCTGTATGGAGCAGGATCAAAATAGAAGGAGCTGTAGCTGGGCCAGGAAACCACACGAAAAGAATCACAAGCACCGAGGGACAGGAAGGGCAGGCTTAAATAGACCGAGGGCGGGAGCTAGCTGAGTCTGGCCAGGTTGCGATAGGCTCTCCCACTCCTAAGCCTGCCAGCCTGAGTGGTGGAAGCTGGAGTCAGTCTCAGGGATGTAGATTCAGGTGCTGACTGATTAATTATGGGAGTTAACCCCGAAGCTGTGCCTGGCAGATCCTTTACAGTACCCCCCCTTTTATGAGGGGCCACCGGACCCTTTCTAAGTGGACCTGGCTTACTGGGGAAACGCAGGTGGAACCTCCTGACCAATACCCCAGCGTGAACATCCCGGGCGGGTACCCAAGTCCTCTCCTCGGGCCCGTATCCTCTCCAATGGACCAGGTACTGGAGGGAGCCTTGGACCATCTTGCTGTCCACAATCTTGGCCACCTCGAATTCCACCCCCTCAGGGGTGAGGACGGGAACAGGAGGTCTCCTCGAGGGAGCCAAGGACGGGGAGCAGTGTTTAAGGAGAGAGGCATGAAACACGTCGTGTATACGAAAAGACGGGGGTAACTCCAGCCGGAAGGAGACAGGATTGAGGACCTCAATGACCTTATACGGCCCAATAAACCGGGGAGCAAACTTCTTGGACGGAACCTTGAGACGCAAGTTCCTAGACGACAACCACACCAGATCCCCGAACATAAACAGGGGGTTAGCAGAACGTTTTCTATCAGCCTGAGTTTTTTGTACGCTCTGGGACGCCTCTAGGTTCTTCTGAACCTGGGCCCAGACTGTGCACAGTTCCCGATGAACGACCTCTACCTCGGGATTGTTGGAACTACCAGGTGAAACGGAGGAGAACCGTGGATTAAACCCAAAATTACAGAAAAAGGGGGAGACCCCTGACGAGTTACTGACCCGGTTATTAAGGGAAAATTCGGCGAGGGGAATGAATGAGACCCAATCATATTGACAGTCAGAGAAAAAACACCTTAAATATTGTTCTAGAGATTGATTAGTCCTCTCAGTTTGGCCATTGGTTTCAGGATGGAAGGCAGAGGAGAAGGACAGATCAATCTCCAACTTCATACAGAAGGCTCTCCAAAACAATGAAACAAATTGTACCCCTCTGTCCGAAACAATATTGACAGGGACCCCATGGAGACGCAGGATGTGTTTGACAAACAAGGTAGCCAACGTCTTGGCGTTGGGTAGTTTCTTGAGGGGCACAAAGTGGCACATCTTACTGAAGCGGTCTACTACCACCCACACCACCGACTTGCCTTGGGATGGAGGCAAATCGGTGATAAAATCTATGGAGATATGTGTCCAAGGTCTCTGGGGAATGGGCAACGAACGCAGTAAGCCCGCTGGTCGGGACCTGGGAGTCTTGGACCTAGCACAAACCTCACAAGCGGCGACGTAGGCCTTAACGTCTTTAGGCAACCCAGGCCACCAATAGTTTCTAGTAATGAGGTGTTTGGTACCCAGGATGCCTGGATGACCAGATAGTGCGGAGTCATGATTTTCCCTAAGTACCCTTAGCCGGAATTACAGGGGAACAAACAGCTTGTTCTCAGGAAGGTTCCCGGGAGCTGAACCTTGATCAGCAGCAATTTCAGAGACTAAATCAGAATCGATCGAGGAAATGATTATACCTGGAGGCAAAATACAAGCAGGATCTTCCTCCGAAGGAGGGCTGGCCATGAAGCTACTCGACAGTGCATCAGCCTTAATATTTTTAGACCCAGCCCTTTAGGTAACCAAAAAATTGAATCTGGTAAAAAATAACGCCCATCGAGCTTGTCTCGGGTTTAGCCTCCGGGCAGATTCTAGGAAAACCAGATTCTTGTGGTCGGTAAGGACCGTTACCTGGTGCCTAGCCCCCTCCAGGAAGTGGCGCCACTCTTCAAATTCCCATTTAATGGCTAAGAGTTCGCGGTTGCCAATATCATAGTTACTCTCAGTTGGCGAAAACTTCCTGGAGAAGTAGGCACAGGGGCGGAGATGGGTGAGGGACCTGGTACCCTGGGACAAGACAGCCCCCACTCCCACCTCAGATGCGTTAACTTCCACGATAAATGGCTCCATTTGGTTGGGCTGAACCAGCACCGGGGCCGAGATAAAGCACTTCTTAAGGACCTCAAAAGCCTGGACAGCCTCAGGAGGCCAGTGGAGGAGATCAGCTCCTTTGCGAGTGAGGTCCGTAAGAGGCTTAGCGATGACCGAGAAGTTAGCAATAAATCTCCTGTAATAATTAGCGAACCCCAAAAAACACTGTAACGCCTTCAGGGAGGCAGGTTGGACCCATTCCGCCACAGCCTGAACCTTGGCGGGGTCCATGCGGAATTCATGAAGAGTGAGGATTTGACCCAAAAATGGTATTTCCTGTACCCCAAACACACATTTTTCGGTTTTGGCAAACAGTTTGTTTTCCCGAAGGACCTGGAGCACCTTCCTGACATGCTCAATGTGGGAGGACCAGTCCATGGAAAACACCAGTATGTCATCAAGGTACACTACAAGAAATATCCCCAGGTAATTTCTCAAAATCTCATTTATGAAATTCTGTAAGACCGCAGGGGCATTACACAACCCAAAGGGCATGACGAGGTATTCGAAATGGCCTTCGGGCGTGTTAAACGCAGTCTTCCACTCATCCCCCTCTTTGATGCGGATAAGGTTATATTCCCCCCGTATGTCCAACTTAGAGAACCATTGGGCCCCCTGAACCTGATTGAAGAGATCAGGAATCAAAGGAAGGGGATACTGGTTCCTTACCGTGACCTTATTCAGGCTACGGTAGTCAATGCATGGCCTAAGACCACCATCCTTCTTCCCTACGAAGAAGAAGCCAGCACCTACCGGAGAAGTAGAGGGACGAATGTAACCCTTGGCCAGGCATTCCTGGATATACTCTCTCATGGCTTCACATTCGGGACAAGAAAGATTAAATATACTACCCTTAGGGAGCTTAGCTCCTGGTACAAATTCGATAGCGCAATCGTATTCTCTATGAGGAGGTAACACTTCGGAGCCTCCTTAGAGAAAACATCAGCGAAGTCCTGAACAAACTCGGGTAGCGTGTTCGCCTCCTCAGGGGGAGAAATAGAATTAACAGAAAAACATGACGTAAAACATTCATTACCCCATTTGGTTAGCTCCCCAGTATTCCAGTCAAACGTGGGATTATGCAACTGCAACCAGGGAAGGCCTAGAACCAAATCGTACGATAATCCCTGCATCAACAGTACAGAGCACTGCTCCAAATGCATGGAGCCAACAAGGAGTTCAAAAACAGGGGTATGCTGTGTAAAATAACCATTAGCAAGAGGAGTGGATTCGATACCCACTACCGGGACAGGTTTAGGCAAATCAATCAGAGGCATAGCAAGAGACATAGCAAATTCCACAGACATGATATTAGTAGAGGACCCTGAATCCACGAAGGCACTGCCGGTAGCAGACCTACCACCAAAAGAGACCTGAAAGGGAAGCAAGATCTTAGTACGTTTCCTATTTACGGGAAATACCTGTGCGCCCAAGTGACCTCCCCGATGATCACTTAGGCGCGGAAGTTCTCTGACTGCATTCTTATGCTTAGGACAGTTGTTCACTTGATGCTTGTCATCCCCACAGTAGAAGCAGAGACCATTCTTCCTGCGGAATTCTCTACGTTGTTGGGGGGACACGGAGGCCCCGAGTTGCATAGGTATCTCTGAGTCTTTCGGGGAGGAACGAAGCAACGGAACTTCGGGAGGCATCATGGGGGAGTCGGAGGAGAAAACACATAAACGTTCACGTTGTCGTTCCCTGAGACGTCGGTCAAGTCGTACCGCTAAGGCCATAACCTGGTCTAGGGAGTCAGAAGAGGGATAGCTAACTAGCAGGTCTTTCAGGGCATTCGACAGACCCAACCTAAACTGGCACCTTAAGGCAGGGTCATTCCACCGAGAAGCTACGCACCACTTCCTAAAGTCAGAACAATACTCCTCAACAGGTCTCTTACCCTGACGTAAGGTCACCAGCTGACTCTCGGCAAAGGCAGTCCTGTCAGTCTCGTCATAAATAAGTCCGAGAGCAGAAAAGAAACAATCAATGGAGGAAAGTTCAGGGGCGTCAGGAGCCAAGGAGAAGGCCCACTTTTGGGGCCCTTCCTGGAGCCGGGACATAATTATACCCACCCGCTGGCTCTCAGAACCTGAGGAGTGAGGCTTTAAACGAAAGTAAAGCCTACAACTCTCCCGAAAGGAGAGAAAAGCCCTCCGGTCCCCTGAGAACCGGTCGGGCAACTTGAGGTGGGGTTCAAGAGGTGAGGTGAGGGGAACTACCAAGGTAGCATCAGGCTGGTTGACCCTCTGAGCCAGGGCCTGGACCTGTAGGGAGAGACCCTGCATTTGCTGAGCCAGGGTCTCACGGGGGTCCATAGTGGTGTCAGGGACCAGGGTAGACTAGGTATGGGCTTGTGATTATGTAATGATGGGGGGTAGGGAAACGGACAAGTGAGCCCTAGTCTACCCGCCACTCTGTCCCTGCCTACTTGCAACGACCCGCCCTAGGCAACGGGGTACAACTGGGCGGCGGTCCCTGCGCTCAGTAAATGCACGACAAACACGACAAACATACAAGGGAATACAAGCAAGGGAAAGGGGCAGTTGCCCACGGCAACACCGTGAGCAACCAGAATGGTGAACGAGCCGAGTCAAGCCAGGAGTGTGCGAGGTACCAAACGAAGAGCAGAAGAGTAGTCAGTAAGCCAGGGTCTGTATGGAGCAGGATCAAAATAGAAGGAGCTGTAGCTGGGCCAGAAAACCACACGAAAAGAATCACAAGCACCGAGGGACAGGAAGGGCAGGCTTAAATAGACCGAGGGCGGGAGCTAGCTGAGTCTGGCCAGGTTGCGATAGGCTCTCCCACTCCTAAGCCTGCCAGCCTGAGTGGTGGAAGCTGGAGTCAGTCTCAGGGATGTAGATTCAGGTGCTGACTGATTAATTATGGGAGTTAACCCCGAAGCTGTGCCTGGCAGATCCTTTACAGTATGGCTGTAGCATTTGATCTGCCAGGTCTACGCAACCCATGTGTTGGTTATACTCCTGTATACACACAGGCTTGAGGGCTGTGGCATTACGCCCTCTTACTGGAACAGGCGTGCTGCTGTCCCCATGAATGGACGTGATGATAAAAACATATTTTTTATCCCTAAATTTGGTCACCATCACAGTCCCATTAGACAATGACCTGCTATCACCAGGTCTCAGTTTCTGTTCGATTTTTTTGGGAGGCCTTTTTGACTCCTCCGTATTGTGCCACAGGCGACTGTATTTTTTTCAAATAGGCAGTGGAACAGTGGGACGCTAGTATAGAAATTGTCTATATAAAGGTTATAACCTCTATCTAGCAGGGGGTACAAAAGGTCCCACACAATTTTGCCGCTTGTATTGAGGACAGGGGGACACTCTGTTGGGCAGATTTGGGAGTCTTTTCCCTCATAAATTCTAAATCTGTGAGTGTACCCACTTTCACTCTCACAGAGTTTATACATTTTTATCCCTTATTTTGCCTTTTTTACTTGGCAAGTATTGCCTAAATCGTAGCCTTCCTTTGAAGAGCACGAGTGACTCAGCTATGGCAATATTTTTATTTTCACTCACAAGTGAAATAAGCGGCCTAATTTTAAATAATCTGTCCTGGTTGGGGTCACCAGGCGGGGGGCACTGGCTGTTGTCAGTGTAATGGAGGAATCTTAATATTGCCTCAAACCGAGTTTTCACCATTACAGCCCTGTACATTGGGGTAGCATACAAAACGTCGGTCGACCAGTAGGACCGTATGGTGGGTTTCTTAATAAGCCCCATATTAAGAAGGAGCCCTCAGATCTTTTTAATTTCTGCAGCACATGTTGGATGCCACATCTGGCCTCTAGCGTAATATGACGCGGGGTGACTGGCCAGATACTGTTCGGCATAAATATTTGTTTGGGTGACCATTAGGTTCACCAATTCCTCCGTGAAGAAAATTTGAAAAAAAATTAATTCCGTGTACCCAGTAGTATAAATTTTTATTCCTGGGGCAGAAGTGAATTCAGGAATTTGTGGTGAAAAAATATTTGGGGGCACCCAATTGGAGTCACTTGAGTGACTGTCACTCTGCCTACTCCGCCTTTGTGGGGGTTCCTCACTATTGCTAGAGGATGACAAAATAAGAAAGTGTTTCTCATCCTCACTGGCGGTTTCCGTGTCTGTGTCTGAACACAGCATGGCGTAGGCCTCCTCCACAGTGTAATTCTGTTCAGCCATAATTTTATACTTTTTAACAATGCTTTTAAACTTTTTTAAATTTTATGACAAATAAAAAAACGACGTCTGAAATGTCGTCAGAAACCTGGTGTATGCGTGTGTACAGTGAAGGAAATAAGTATTTGATCCCTTGCTGATTTTGTACGTTTGCCCACTGTTAAAGACATGAACAGTCTAGAATTTTTAGGCTAGGTTAATTTTACCAGTGAGAGATAGATTATATTTAAAAAAAACAGAAGATCACATAGTCAAAATTATATATATTTATTTGCATTGTGCACAGAGAAATAAGTATTTTATCCCCTACCAACCATTAAGAGTTCAGCCTCCTCCAGACCAGTTACACGCTCCAAATCAACTTGGTGCCTGCATTAAAGACAGCTGTCTTAAATGGTCACCTGTATAAAAGACTCCTGTCCACAGACTCAATTAATCAGTCTGACTCTAACCTCTACAACATGGGCAAGACCAAAGAGCTTTCTAAGGATGTCAGGGACAAGATCATAGACCTGCACAAGGTTGGAATGGGCTACAAAACCATAATTAAGACGCTGGGTGAGAAGGAGACAACTGTTGGTGTAATAGTAAGCAAATGGAAGACATACAAAATGACTGTCAATCGACATCGATCTGGGGCTCCATGCAAAATCTCACCTCGTGGGGTATCCTTGATCCTGAGGAAGGTGAGAGCTCAGCCGAAAACTACACGGGGGGAACTTGTTAATGATCTCAAGGCAGCTGGGACCACAGTCACCAAAAAAACCATTGGTAACACATTACGCCGTAATGGATTAAAATCCTGCAGTGCCTGCAAGGTCCCCCTGCTCAAGAAGGCACATGTACAGGCCCATCTGAAGTTTGCAAATGAACATCTGGATGATTCTGAGAGTGATTGGGAGAAGGTGCTGTGGTCAGATGAGACTAAAATTGAGCTCTTTGGCATTAACTCAACTCGCCGTGTTTGGAGGAAGAGAAATGCTGCCTATGACCCAAAGAACACCATCCCCACTGTCAAGCATGGAGGTGGAAACATTATGTTTTGGGGGTGTTTCTCTGCTAAGGGCACAGGACTACTTCACCGCATCAATGGGAAAATGGATGGAGCCATGTACCGTCAAATCCTGAGTGACAACCTCCTTCCCTCCACCAGGACATTAAAAATGGCTCGTGGCTGGGTCTTCCAGCACGACAATGACCCGAAACATACAGCCAAGGCAACAAAGGAGTGGCTCAAAAAGAAGCACATTAAGGTCATGGCGTGGCCTAGCCAGTCTCCAGACCTTAATGCCATCGAAAACTTATGGAGGGAGCTGAAGATCCGAGTTGCCAAGCGACAGCCTCGAAATCTTAATGATTTACAGATGATCTGCAAAGAGGAGTGGGCCAAAATTCCATCTAACATGTGTGCAAACCTCATCATCAACTACAAAAAACGTATGACTGCTGTGCTTGCCAACAAGGGTTTTGCCACCAAGTATTAAGTCTTGTTTGCCAAAGGGATCAAATACTTATTTCTCTGTGCACAATGCAAATAAATATATATAATTTTGACAATGTGATTTTCTTTATTTTTTTTTTTAATATAATCTATCTCTCACTGGTAAAATTAACCTAGCCTAAAAAGTCTAGACTGTTCATGTCTTTGACAGTGGGCAAACATACAAAATCAGCAAGGGATCAAATACTTATTTCCTTCACTGTATTTATTTACGCTCCTAAAATGTCAGCGCTGGAAGGGTTAACACTCTTTTTCGGACGTCTGCGTACGATATATATATATAGCGTATATTTATAACATTTATATATATACTATATAACATATATATGTATGTATATAATATACACGTGTATATATATATATATATATATATATATATATATATATATATAAAAACAATCACCTATATATATCCTACACTACTTACCTATAATTTTTTTCGATTTTTTTTTCGATTACTTTTTAGATTTTTTTAGATTTTTTTTTTTTTTTAACAAACGAAGTAACTTTTGACAGGTCTCCCAAAAGGAGAGGGGAGGGGAGGTGGATTGGGGAGCTCTAAGGGATTAAAAAACGGGTTTGTGTGATGTATTTGACTCGTGAGGGGACGCACTAAATTCTCTTTGGTCCGATCTCCTCAGAACTGTCACAACAGTGACAGAAATGAGGAGATCCGTCACAGAGGAAGGGCGGCAATACACTTTTCTGATGTGATTGGTCAGTCTGGAGTGACTGACGAATCAAAGCGATCCACGGGGGGTCCCGCCGCCGATAACTGTGACGCTCAGCTGTCTGTGACAGCTGAAGTCACTGTCCTGTCACCGTTTGTTTACAAGCGGTGACAGTGTAACTGCAGGACGAGAATGCTCCTCCTAAAGCGGCAACGACCCGCCGCTCAGGACGAGCATTGTCGTCCTGCGTTTGCTACCAGTTAAAGCGATTTTCCCAGATTTAAAAATTATCACTTATAATTCTCACTCCATTCAAAGTCTATGGGAATGACGGAAACAGTCGAGCCAAGCGCTCAACTTTTTCTCATAGAGATTGACTGGAGCAGGATGCGCATACTCAACCTCTGCTACATTCAAGCTCCTCCTCACTGCGAGGGGTGCTGCAGCTGTACATGGCTCTGCCCCTTCCTGTACATTGTATTGAGCTGCTCTATACAACAGCTGCTCCGTAAAATTTGCGGGGGGGAGCTATGTGTGGGTTGAGCTGTGGCTTCAATGTTCACATGCAACTGACATGTGGACCCACTAGACCGGTCCGCTGTAGCGGAGAAGCAACAGGCCAAACAATAGTCAATAACAGTCTCTCTAACAGGAGTACCTGGGAGGATGTTTAGGCAGATGCTCGGAGTAGCAGGAAGAAGCTGCAACCAGTTGTCATGCTGAACAGAAATGAAGTGACAAAGGTAATTCTCCAATATTTGGTTCATTCTCTCGACTTGGTCGTTAGACTGAGAATGATAGGCAGAGGAAAAGTCCAATTTTAAATCAAGGAGTGTACAGGGTGCTCTCCAGAACTTTGAAGTGAATTGAAATCCCGAGAGGAGAGGTAAGCCATGCAGACAAAATATATGTTGTATGAAGATGTTAGCCAGACGAGGAGCAGAGGGAAGACCGGTTAGTGGGATGAAATGTGCCATCTTAGAAAAACGGTCCACCACCACCCAGACAGTAGTACATGATAATAAAGTTCATTGCAATATGTGTCCAGAGAGCATCGGGCACTGGTAGGGGTTGGAGCAGGCCTGCAGGTCTGGAATGTGCAGTTTTATTAGAGGCACAGGCAGCGCAGGAGGAGACAAAGTCCACAATATCTTTAGGCAGCGTGGGCCACCAGTATTGGCGTGCAATTAGTTCCCGAGTTTTACGGACGCCAGAGTGCCTGGCCAGTTTGGAACTGTGTCCCCAGTGGAGAATCTTTCTCCTATCTGCAAGACATCGGAGGGAAACAACCCTGCGTGCAGCCTAAAGTGGATCTGGCATTGATAAATAAATCCTCTGCAGGTCTTCACATCCCCGTCACAGTGAGGTGGTAGCAGCAGGGAGATTCTGGTGTCAGCACTGACAGGATAAGCAACAGGAGGAGGTACCATGGCGATTGCAGCAGGAGCATCCAATTGACGAGAGATGGAGTTCACTGCCTGTAGGAGCTGATCCTGCCGTGACCGAAGGTCTCGCATGTCCACTTGGAATGCCGTCTTGGGCTGACCAGCGGGGTCCATGGTCTAAGCGTACTGTCACGGCTGTGGGCTATGTGGACCCACTAGACCACTCTGCTGTAGCGGAGAAGCAGCTGGCCAAACAATAGTGAATAACAGTCTCTCGGACAAGTTTACCTGGGAGGATGTTCAGGCAGATGCTCGGAGTAGCAGACACGTGGCACAGGTGATGCTTGGCTTGGCAGATGACACCAGACATGGCAGAAGATACCAGACGTGGCAGATGACACCAGACGTGGCAGATGATAAAAGACGTGGCAGATGAAACTAGACGTGGCAGATGAGGCATACACGACTCCAACAATAGGCAAAACACAACAACAGGGTACAGGATACAGGAAGCAGAAAACGTCAACACTGGGAGCAGGATACAACTAAGAGACTAAGAGACTACATCTTTGCATAGATGAAAACAGGAATACTAACAACGCTCAGGCAAGGAGAGGAAGGGCAGAGTTCTTTTTAATCCCTGGAAGTCCAAGCCATTTTTTGATTTTTGTTTTTCACTCCCTGCCTTGCATGAGCCATAACATTTTTATTTTTCCGTCAATGGAGTGGTGTGAGGGCTTATTTTTTTGCGGGAGGAGATGTAGTTTCTACTGGCACCATTTAAAGTGCCATATAATACGCGATCGCTGTTCCTGGCCGTTAGTCCCGTGTGTCAGCTGTAAAACACAGCTTACACCGGCAGCGTATAGAGGGCGCTCAGCCTGTGAGCGCGCTCCATACTTGTCCCCATGCACCATGACGCGCCGATATGGCATGATGCGTCAAGGGGTTAAAGTCCAGAGTGATACTGGGTTGATTGGGAAACTTTAGACAGTTGCGCGCTGGCCCTTTAAGGCCGAGAGTGAGCGCGCACACCCGACAGAACACAGGGGAGCACTGCAGCCGTGTGTGTCGGAGTCTCTGAGGAGGGAGACGCTGACATGAAGATACAGTCCTGCTGTTGCGGCTGCCTGTAAGTGGGACGTGCCGGCGGTCAGCGACCGCGGGCATAACAACCTAGCTAAATAAACTTTCATATGCATGCCTACTGTATGGTTATTAGTTTCCGCAGGTTGCGCTTTACTATTGTTCTGCCTCTTGCGGCTTCTCTAAGTTCAGGAGTTGATAGTTACAGCTCCTGCTTAGAGGATGAGCACTCTTCTGAGCACTTAGAAGCCTCTTTTACAGCGACACCAAAATAAGTTTCTGTGGACTGGGAACCTGCACCACCCGCTGTCATAAGACAGCGGGCGGTCGTTAAGGGGTTAATATATGGTATATTTGGGATATTATAATTATTTTATTTGATATATTGTAGTAGAAATATTACATATAGTAAGCATCCCTCAATCATTTAAATAGAGAACTTGGTAAGATTGGCATTTCTGACCTCAAGCGACTAAATCACAAATAGAAATAAAGCTTAGATAATGAGGAAGGGATATACAGAAACAATAAGTATATGTTTGTGAGTTTTAAAAATCATTAATTTACATTTTTTATATTTAAAATCCTGAAAAACATGCACAGTAAAGTAAGATATTCCTAATGCTTGTTCCTGTGTGTGGGTGTATAGCTGAATCTTCCATTGACAGATTGCAAAGCTTTTACAGATAATTCCGCCAAGTTTCCAATTTGTGTTAATTAATTTGGGGATAAATTTATATTTAGCACTTTCTTCTATGAGGACATCTTTGAGTATATTATAGTTGTTGCCTGTTAACACTTTATGAAAATCTTCCTGGTCAAATGTTATATTGGAAATATCTTGGTCTTGAGCGTGGCTTAGATGGCTGTCTGAGAGGAAGCATTTCCCTGAGATCCTGCTGCATCATCCTTTCAATATCCCTGCCATCTTTTCGCCTACAACAGCCCAAAGTTGCCTTTACTAGAGGGTGTGCAAATTTGGTGCAGACTCACAGTTTGCTGTGGCTTGTAGAAGTTGGTGCCCACAGAACGGTTGCCGTTGGCATAGCCTGCGAGCTGCTTTGAGGCACCATCTGGTTCTCCTTTTGAGATGAGGCTCATTTGCTATCACCACAATCCCTCCAGCGAGGTGGTATAGGTGGGGACATCGGCATGTACCCGCTGCTCAACTGACCAAGAGCAGTCGCCATCTTGCCACTGGCGTGTTGTCCGTTCCTGAACGGGTAAGGTACCCTGTAATTCCATCTGACCCTCTTTTGTGTGCTGAAAGCCCCCCTGGCCTATCCTGACCACCTCCAGCTGTGTACAGAAGCAGGGACAACGATTTGATAAGGCTGCACATGCGAGCGGGGGTGGCCGCCATCTTGCCACTCAGCTGTGACCTTATTCTTCCGGGACAACATAATTTCCTTTGCCTGCCCCACTCCTACTTGGGATGCGAGCGGACACTGTTTGATACCCTCTACAAAGCTCCCTGGGGTGAGTTGTACTCATTACCTCCCCCAATGCACAACTCTGCAAGTGATTGCCCTTTAAGAGCCACTTATTGTTTCTGTGCTGGACTAATCACCCATTAAGACACGTTTGAATCTGCAAGGGCCATATGTTTAGTGAAACTTATGTAGGACTGTAACTAAACTAAACTAAACTAAACAAGGCACATTTCTGCATGCAGTGTAGTCCTGTGGAAATCGTAATCATGTGCTGGAAGTCTACCGATACTCCTCCCCTCGCACTCTGGATCAATCTGGTGAATTAATATATGCCCTTTACAAAATGTTATATAATAACTGTAAATGCCCGCTAAAGTATGTCAACTTTGGACATCATGGCTAGAAAACCCAGCCACCACACTAAGTGATACTGATTAGTACCCAAAGGGTTTTATCGGATAAGTGGGGGAGAGCAGGTGTGGGTGTAAATGTGTGAATGTATGTGTGATTCATCGGGTCATAGCACTATCTAATTGTATACAAGACAAATGTGTTATTGTCATGGTAATCTTTATTCAACCAGGTGCAACTGTGTATTGTTTACATTTACTTCTGTAGTCAATGGCTCTTCTGTTGTAACTGATTTCTGTTTTATTTAAAAATTTCAAAAATAAAACCTTTAAAAAAAATAAAAAATACCTTGGTCTTCCCACTGATGTCCATTTCTATAATGGTGAATAGCAGCAATAATGAACAGTGGATGATATGAATCATATTTCTGTAATGATGTAGTGTTTCCTAGCAACAAAGTGGACCACTTCAGGTTTTATGTTTAAAACATTCTGATATATGATGGATTGAAAGGTGTTTTTTTTTCTCACCATATAATCATACTTATGTTTCTAATTAGAACCCATTTGTCATACAGTTCCACTGTTCAGCGCCTTTCTACTAAAATATTCTGGAACTGCATAATTTATCCTATTTTTTCCCATCAGGTCAACATCGTACTATTAAAGTTAAATAACAAATTTAAAGATGCTCTGTCACCACATTATAAGTGCCCTATCTCCTATATAAGGAGATCGGCGCTGTAATGTAGGTGACAGTAATGCTTTTTATTTAGAAAAACAATCTATTTTAAACCACTTTATGAGTGATTTTTCGCTTTATGCTTATGAGTTTCTTAATGCCCAAGTGGGCGTGTTTTTACTTTCGACCAAGTGGGCATTGTACAGAGGAGTGTATGACGCTGACCAATCAGAGTCATGCACTCCTCTCCATTCATTTACACAGCAGCATGGCGTTCTTACTAGAATACGATGTGCAGCCACATTCACAGACATTAACGTTAATCAAGTGTCCTGATAATGAATATACATGACCTCCAGGCTGGACGTCATGTGTATTCAGAATCCTGACACTTCTGAATCTTTTCTGTGAGATTCCAGCAATGCATGCATAATCTCGCGAGATTTCGATATAAACGAGATTTAAGTGACATAAACAAAGAATGCTTTTTTTCCTATAATAAGTCTTTTATTATAGGAAAAAAATGAACACGTTAAAAAAAGTACACATATTTGGTATCACCGCGTTCGTAACGACCCCATCTATAAAACTGTAGTGTTATTTTTCCCGCACGGTGAATACCGCGAAAACAATAAACGAAAAACATATACAATAAAAAGTGATCAAAAAGTCGCATGTACGCCAAAATGGTACCAATATAAACTACAACCCATTCCGCAAAAATCAAGCCCTTACACTGCTTTTTTGACTGAAAAATAAAAAAGTTATCGCTCTCAGAATATGATGACACAAAAAATTATTTATTTTATAAATAAGTGATTTTATTGCACAAACGCTGCAAAACATAAAAAAATTATATACAAATGGTATCGCCGTTATCGTATCGATCCGCAGAATAAAGTAAAATGGTCATTTATAGCCTAGGGTGAAGGCCATAAAAAAAAGAATAAAAAACATTGTCAGAATTGATGGTTTTTGGTCACCTTGCTTGCCAAAAAATGGAATAAAACGTGATCAAAAAAATTTCTAGTACCCCAAAATTGTACCAATGAAAACTACAGATTGTCCCGCAACGAATAAACCCTCACATGGCTCCGGTGGAGAAAAAATAAAAAAAGTTCTGGCTCTCAGAATATGGCGATGCAAATTGTGCAGAGTGTTCCAAAAGCAGATAAGATCGGGCGCCATTTATCAGTGCGACACCGGCCACATATCTGCGGATTATTATTTATTTACTGCATTATTATACCCTCTTATTATACACTGATGTACCCCGCACAGATTACATATGCCCCCACATTATAAACTGAAACACCAGTAAAACCCCAAACAGAACAACTACCAAGCTACATCTGTGCCCAAAAAGCCAAATGGCGCTCCCTCCCTTCTGAGCCCTGCAGCGTGCCTAAACACCAGTTTACGTCCACAGATATGGCATCGCCATACCCGGGAGAACCCGGTTAATATTTTATGAAGTATTTGTCTTCAGTGGCACAAACTGGGCATAACATATTGTGTACTAAAATGGCATATGAGTGGAAAATTGTAATGTTCACTCTGCACCATCCGCTGCACATTAACCCCTTCGCGCACCACGACATGACATGGTACCAATAAAAACGACCACTCGTCCCTCAATAAATAAGCCCTCATATCGCTCTATTGACTGAAAAATAAAAAAGTTATGGATCTTGGAACGCGGGGAGGCAAAAACTAAAAAGGAAAATAAAAAAATGGATCAGTCCAAAAAGGGTTAATTACTTTCTAATGAAAAACCATTTATGACCACACGTGGGGTATTGCCGTACTCGGGAGAAATTGCTTTACAAATGTTGGGCAGCTTTTTCCCCCTTTATCCTTTGTGAAATTGAAAAAATGCAACATTTTAGTGGAAGAAATGTTGATATTCATTTTCACGGCCTAATTCTAATAAATCCTGCAAAAGACTTGTGGGGTCTAAATATATCCCTAGATAGATTCTTTAAGTGGTGTAGTTTCCACTTTTGGGGGGTTTCCACTGTTTTGGCCTCTCAGGGGCTTTGCAAATTCGACATTGCACCCAAAAACCATTTCAGCTAAATTTGAGCTCCAAAAGCCAAATAGCGCTCCTTCCCTTCTGAGCCTTGCTGTGGGTCCAAACAGCAGTTTATTACCACATATGGCATATTTCCGTAATCGGGAGAAATTGTTTTACAAATGTTGGGGTGCTTTTTCTCCTTTATTCCTTGTAAAAATTAAAAATGGCTACCTTTTTTCAGAAAAAAAGTTGATTTTTACCTTTACAGAAGAATTCCAATGAATTCAGCAAAACAACTGTGGGGTCGAAATGCTAACTTTACCCCTAGAAAAATTCCTTGATGAGTGTAGTTTCCAAAATGGGGTCACTTTCCAGGGGGTTTCCACTATTTAGTTCCCTCCAGTGCATTTCAAACGCGACACGGCAGTGAAAACTATTCCAGCAAAATCAGAATTTCAAAATCCAGTCCTGCTGTGGGTCCAAACAGCAATTTATTACCACATATTGGGTATTGCTATAATCGGGAGAAATTGCTTTACATATGTTGGGGCATTTTTCTCTTTTATTCCTTGAAAAAATGTAACATTTCTAAGTTTTTTCAGAAAAAAAGTAGATTTTCATCTTCATGTACTAATTCAAATAAATTTAGCAAAAAAACTAGATAAATTCCCTGAGGGGGGTAGTTTCCAAAATGAGGTCACTTTTGGGGGTCTTTATTGCTTTCTTTGGCCCCACAAGACCTCTTCAGACCTGACATGGTACCTAAAATATATGCTAAAAAAAAAAGGAGGCCCCAAAATCCACTAGGTGCTCCTTTGCTTCTGAGGCCTGTATTTCAGTAAATTAGCGCACTAGGGCCACATGTGGGATATTTATAAAAACTGCAGAATCTGGGCAATAAATATTGAGTTACATTTCTTGGGTAAAACCTTCTGTGGTATAGAAAAAATGTATTACAAATGAATTTTGTAAAAAAAAAATGAAATTTGTAACTTTCACCTCTACTTTGCTTTAATTCCTGTGAAACGTCTAAAGGGTTAAAACACTTTCTGAATGCTGTTTTGAATACTTTGAGGGGTGCAGTTTTCAAAATGGAGTGATTTATGGGGACTTTCTAATATATAAGGCCCTCAAAGCCACTTCAGAACTGAACTGGTCCTTGAAAAAATAGGCTTTTGAAATTTTCTTGAAAATATGAGAAATCGCTGCTAAAGTTCTAAGCCTTGTAACGTCCTAGAAAAATAAAAGAATGTTCAAAAAATGATGCCAAACTAAAGTAGACATATGGGGGATGTTAACTAGTGACTATTTTGTGTGGTATTACTATCTGTTTTACAAGCAGATACATTTAAATTTAGAACAATGCTAATTTTTGCAAATTTTCTCCAAATCTTGGCGTTTTTTACAAATAAATATTGAATTTATCAACCAAATTTTTTCACTAACATAAAGTACAATATGTCACGAGAAAACAATCTCAGAATCGCTTGGATAGGTAAAAGCATTCCAGAGTTATTACCACATAAAGTGACACATGTCAGATTTGAAAAATCGGCTTCGTCCTGAAGGCCAAAACAGGCTCAGTCCTGAAGGGGTTAAACTCTTTGCAGAAATGTATTATAACCTGTCTATAGGTACTCAATAAACCAGAAAGCTCTTCCCATCACTCAGATTTGGAATACAGGATCGTTTAACGTTTAAGGGCCTGTTCACATCGTTGTTGTCTTTCCGTTGAGGGGTTCCGTCAGAGCTTTCCGTTGGGGGAACCCCTCAACCATAGCTTCCGTTTGCATCACCATTGATCTCAATGGTGACGGATACTTTGCTAATGGTTTCCGTTTGTCACTGTTGTGAAAGTTTTAGTTTTTTTTAGGGAATCAATAAAACGGAAGTTATTAGTTCCGTTTGCCTTTCTGTTGAGGGGTTTCCCTGACGGAAAACTCAGATGGAACCCCTAATCGGAAAGACAACGCTGATGTGAACACACCTTTAACGTCTGTGGTAGCCGACCGCAGACTCCTATCATCCTGCAGACGACTTCCTTCCCAGAGATGCCAGTACATGGGGCCGTCCTGTCCTGCAGTGACCACTAGGGTGTGCGCACGAGCTAATTTCCGGCCTTAATGGGCCAGAACACACAAGTTTTAGATTTAGATTGACTGATTGCTCCCAGATCACCCTGGACTATAAGAAGGGCCCAGCCCCTTCCTTCATTGCCTGAGCGTTGTTGTGTATCCTGTTTGGCCAGCTGCTATTCCACCATGGCGGTACGGCCCAGTGGGTCCACACACCCATCGTGACAGTACGCTCAGGCCATGGACCCCGCTGGTCAACCCAAGACCATGACGACGTCACAAGTGATGCGTGCGGATATGCTAGACCTCCAGTCTCGACAAGACCAACTCCTCCAGGCGTTGAACATTATTGCACATCGGCTGGATATGCAAGCTGCATTTCCCCCAGCACCTGCTCCTTTGCATCTGCTGTTCCTCCTACTACACCTCCTGCCAGTACAGACCTTCCGACTACACCTCCTGGCAGTGCTGACCAACGATATTCTCGGCCACCGTCATCGCTATGACGGAGACGCGAGGACCTTCAGGGGATTTCTGAACCAGTGCCAGATCCACTTCAGCCTGTATACCCGAGCATTTTCTACTGATGGCGCAAGGGTCGCTTTCATTGTTTCCTAGCATCCTATCATGGGCAAATCCCATCTGGGAGCCTCAGGGACCAGAGACCCGTGACTTCCAGGGTTTCCTACGGACATTGCACACTATATTTGAGGAGCCTGGACAGGTCTCGTCAGCAGCTGCCTCCCTGCTGAACCTTCGCCAGGGAGTCAATTCCGCGGGCGAGTACGCCATTCACTTCCGCACCCTGGCAGGAGAGTTGTTATGGAACAACGAGGCCTTGGTGGCTACATTCTGGTAGGGACCAGTCCCCTGAGATTAAAGACGCGCTTGTCGCCCGAGATCTGCCATCCACCCTGGATGACCTCATTCTTCTGGCCACCCGGATCTGAGAATGGTCCCAAGAGGCTCGTCGGAAGGCAGGACTCCCTAGTTCGGCTCCTACATTTCAGCAACTCCTGCTGCCCTCATCAGCTGTTCCACCAGAGGAATGGACCAATTTGAAAATGGACCATCTCAAATTGTCTATCCAGGAGAAACAACGCAGACGCACTTCAGGACTCTGTCTGTATTGCTGCCTCGGAGGCCATCTTGTGCGTCTGTGCCCAAAGCCCCAAGCCTAGGGTTGGTTGGAGAGCGAACCCTGGATGAAGAAGGACTTTATTCCAAATTGTCCATCCCCGTGACCATAGTGTCCGGTGAAAAGACGCACCGGGTCTCTGCCTATCTGGCCTCTGGATCCGCAGCTAACTTCATTCAGAGAGACCTGGTGGATCTTCTCCAGTTGCCCACAACCCACCTGGAGAGGCCTTTGATCATTGCCTTGGTGAATGAACTACCTCTGCTAGACCCGATTGTAGCTGTGACCAAACCGCTGAAGCTCCAAGTGGGAGCCCTTCATTCCAAGCTCATCTCGTTTCTTGTCCTGCCCAAGGCCGTCAACCCTGTGCTTCTGGGCCTGCCCTGGCTTTGACTACATGCCCCAGTTCTGGACTGGAATTCTGGAGATGTTCTCCAGTGGGGTCCCAAGTGCCTCAACCGCTGCATGGGGCAGATCCATCTGGCCCAGCCTCCCCAGTCTCAGTCATTGTCAGGATTGCCTGCTCACTATTCACAGTTTGCGGATGTCTTCAGCAAGAAGGAGGCAGAGACGCTGCCCCCACACCGGACGTATGACTGCCCTATTGAACTTGTTCCTGATGCATCAGTTCCCCGTGGAAGGGTATACCCTCTCTCTTTGCCAGAGACTCAGTCTATGTCTGCCTATATTAAGGAGAATTTGGAGAGGGCCTTTATATGAAAATGCTCCTTTCCCGGCCGGGGCCGAGTTCTTCTTCGCCAATAAGAAGGACGGTTCTCTTTGATCCTGCATCGCCTACCGGGGGCCCCAACCAGATCACCATCAAAAATAGATATCCGTTGTCACTGATTTCAGAAGCTAGACCAGCGTGGAGCTTACAACCTATTGCGGATTCGCCGGGGTGACAAATGAAAGATGGCATTTAACACCCGAGATGGGCATTATGAATACCTGGTGATGCCCTACAGCCTGTGTAACGCTCCCACGGTCTTTCAGGAATTTGTCAATGACATCTTCCAGAATCTCCTCTATGTCTGAGTTGTGGTCGATCTCGATGACATCTTGATTTTTTTTCCCAGACTCGTTAACTCATCAGAGACATGTCCGTCAAGTTCTGTTTCGATTGAGGGAGAATCGTCTTTATGCCAAGCTGGAGAAGTGCATGTTTGAGAGGAATTCTCTACCCTTCCTGGGCTACATCATCTCAGATCAAGGTCTCAAGATGGATCCTGAGATGGTAAAGGCCGTCATGGAATGGCCACGTCCTCAAGGATTATGGTCCATACAGTGGTTCGCCAACTTTTGCAGGCAGTTCATCTCGAGCTTCTCCTCACTGAGAGCTCCCATCCCTACCCTCACCAAGAGGGTAGACGCATGAACGCCAAGGTGTCCAGAAGCAGAATCCACTTATAATAGCCCGAAGACTGCCTACACGTCAGCCTCAACCCTCCATCATCCCGATGTATCTCTACAGTTTTCTTGGAGGTGGACACCTCCTCTGTTGGTACTGGCGCACTTCTGTTCCAGAGAGGTCCCAAGGGCAAGGCAGTGGTATGTGGCTATTTCTCTAAACTTTTCTCTTCCGCAGAGCGCAACTACTCGATTGGGGATCGGGAGTTACTGGCCATCAAATTGGCTCTGGAGGAGTGGAGACATCTACTAGAGGGCAAAGCTCATCCCATCCTGATATTTACTGACCACAAGAACCTCACTTATCTTCAGACGGCCCAACGACTGAACCTCCATCAAGCCAGGTGGTCACTGTTCTTTGCCCGGTTCCAGTTTGAGCTCCACTACCGCCCTGCCGACAAGAATGTGAGGGCCGATGCCTTGTCCAGGTCGTTCGAGACTGAGGACACCATGGAGTCTCCATAAAACATCATTGATCCATCTTGCATTGTCTCTATCAACCCCCTGCAAGTTAGAGACATCCCTCCGGGGAGGACTTTTGTATGCCTGGCAGACAGAGGAAGAATTCTTCGTTTGGGACACAGCATAAAACTGGCAGGTCATGCACTACGCAGTGCCGGTAAGACCCGAGACCTAATTGCCCATCATTTTGCATCATGGACTTTGTCTCGTCCTGCTCCAGCCGCTGCCTGTGCCCAATGCTCCCTGGCAACATATAGCAATGGACTTTGTCACGGATCTGCCTCCCTCTGCTGGATGCAGTACAGTCTGGGTGGTGGTGGACCGATTCTCAAAGATGGCTCATTTTGTTCCGCTAACCGGCCTACCTTCTGCTTCTCGACTGGCCAACCTCTTCCTCCAACACATCTTCCGCGTGCATGGCTTACCTCTGCATATCGCGTCTGATCGGGGAGTTCAGTTCAACTCAAAGTTCTGGAGAGCCCTCTCTAAACTCCTCGATGCAAAGTTGAACTTTTCCTCAGAATACCATCCCCAGTCCAATGGTCAAGTCGAGAAGATCAATCAGTTTATGGAGAACTACCTACGACACATCATCTCCAGGCAGCATGACTGGGTGCAGCTTCTTCCTTGGGCTGAGTTTTCTTATAACAACCATACAAGCGAGTCCACAAGAACCACACCATTCTTCATTGTTTATGGCCAACACCAATGAATCCCTCTCCCGGTGTCAGTTATGTCGCAGGTGCCTGCAGCTGACTTTGCATTCAGGGACTACCTATAGATCTAGCAGCAAACCCGATCCTCTATTCTGCTGGCGGTCGACCGCATGAAGCGAAAGGCAGACACAAGGAGAAGAGAGCCTCCCCAGTATTTTCCAGGTACCAGGGTCTGGCTGTCCTCAAGAAATATCCGGCTGAGCGTGGCGTCGTGCAAATTCGCTCACAGGTTCCTCGGACCCTTTGAGATCCTCCAGTGGATCAATCCAGTCTTTTATAAGCTTCGGCTGCCCGCTTCCCTCAGAATCCCCAACACTCCTTTCACGTGTCTCTTCTGAAGCCTGTGTTCCTGAACTGCTACTCTAAGACTCTTAGCCCTGCAGTTGCCCCCAGCAGTGTATTAGAAGGCAAGGAGATCATGGACTTCAAGAGTATAAGAAGAAGAGCCTTTTACTTGGTGAATTGGAAGGGGTTTGGTCCAGAAGAGAGGTCCTGGGAGCCAGAGGAGAACGTCAAGGCTCCTTCCCTCATTAAGAAGTTCCTCCCTTCTTCTGGCCCCAAGAAGAGGGGGCATAAGAGGGGGGATACTGTAACGTCTGCGGTCTCCTATCATCCTGCATACGTCTTCCTTCCCAGAGATGCCAGCACATGCAGCTGTCCTGTCCTGAATTTACCAATATGGTGCACGCTCAAGCTCATTCCCGCCATAAATAGGCCAGGACACACACATGTTTTAGATTGACTGATTGATCTCAGATCACCCTGGACTATAAGAAGGGCACTGACCCTTCCTTCATTGCCTGAGCGTTGTTGTGTTTATCCGGGTTTGTCTTTGCAAATTGTTCCTTAGTGTTTTCCAGTTCCCAGTGTTCCCGTTCCTGCTACCTGTATC
The DNA here is from genome assembly GCF_050947455.1 of Rhinoderma darwinii. NCBI lineage: Eukaryota > Metazoa > Chordata > Amphibia > Anura > Rhinodermatidae > Rhinoderma > Rhinoderma darwinii. Next base: position 161,987,984 of record NC_134688.1, on the reverse strand, counting down.
CCATGCTACCTTGTTCCTGTGCCATAGAGAGGAGTTGGAGACGTGTTGTGTCATATACTACCTCTGCTGTATTTCACCGCGCCTAGTGTCTGCCTGCTGCCAAGGTCCCATCCCAGCCATCGCTACTGCCTGTATTGCCACACGTACCCTTATTCGAACTATTGACTTTGCCTTGGTATCCTGCCTGGCCAGCTGCTATTCCGCTACGGCGGTACGGCCCAGTGGGTCTAGACAGCCATCGTGACAACACCCTAATAGTTGCGAAATGAACAGGTATATTCCATACATGTAGGTACTTTTAAGTGTAGGCTTAGTCTTGCTGAGATTTTACATACATTTAAAATATGTGGCAAATCTCATTAACACTGAACCGAGGCCACTTTCTAAAACACATAAAAACTTTGGCACACGGTATATACTCCAGTTTTTTGCCACAATTTGTGAGGGAATCTTGGTGCATTTTGCTTGGTAAATCTCACTCAATTTATTTTGGAAGATAATGACTTCCTTTATAAAACATTATTTTGGAAAATCTGTTGACTATGACCCAAATTACCTTATCACCATCAAACGGAAGAGGGTCATAAACATTTTTGAACACTGGGTACTGTTCAACTAGGTTTATGAGTTCCTCCTCTTAAAAGGGTTGTAGATCATTAGAAACACATGGCTGCTTTCTTCTAGAAACAGCTGTCCTTGGGTTGTCTCTAGTATTGCAGCTCGGCTCCCTTAGGCCCCATGCACACGAATGTAAAAATGCCCATAATTACGGCCCGAAATTACGGGCCCGTAGACTTCTATTGGCCACGGGTACCTCCCCGTATGCTTATGGGAAGGTGCCGGTGTCGTTGAAAAATATAGAACATGTCCTATTTCAGGCCGTAAGTCTATGGGGCTCCCGTAATTACGGGTGACTACGTGTGTGCACCCGTAATTACGGCAGCATTGCTAGGCGACGTCAGGGGATAGTCACTGTCCAGGGTGCTGAAAGAGTTAAACGATCGGCAGTAACTCTTTCAGCACCCTGGACAGTGACTAACGATCACAATATAGATCAACGTGTAAAAAAAATATAAGTTCATACTTACCCAGAACTCCCTGCTTCTTCCTCCAGTCCGGCCTCCCGGTATGACGTTTCAGCCCATGTGACCGCTGCAGCCAATCACAGGCCAGTCACAGGCTGCAGCGGTCACATGGGCTGCCGCGTCATCCAGGGAGGTCGGGCTGGATGTCGAAAGAGGGACGCGTCACCAAGACAACGGCCGGGTAAGTATGAATTTATTTTACTACAGAAAGAGCTGCCCCTTCTCTTTATCCTGCACTGATAGAGAGAAGGGGCTGCCGATTATTGCAGTGCAATTTTGCAGCGAAAACGTGACTGTAAATACAGGTGGAATACTGGTGACACCGGACCAGTATTTACGGGCATGGGTTCGTAAATACTGGTGCAATACGGGTCGAATACGTGTGACCAAGGACCCGTATTTCCGCCAGTATTTACTGAAGGGAAAAAATACGTTCGTGTGCATGAGGCCTTAAGGCAGGGGTCTCAAGCACCCGGCCCGCGGGCCGCATGCGGCCCCTGGGGCAGTCATCTGCAGCCCACGGGACACAGAGCCAGTAGTACAGACTCTGCTCCGGGACTCTGTGGAATTCCCTGACATCGCTGTCCACATATGGAAAGCGATGTCTGGGGCTTCCCCAGAGCAGAAGTCCCGTGCAGAGCGCTAGTATCGGCTCTGCTTCGGCACTCTGTGGAATTCCCTGACATCGCTGTCCATATATGGACAGTGTTGTCAGGGTCTTCCCCAGAGCGGAGTCCCGAGCAGAGCGCTAGTATCGGATCTGCTCCGGGACTCTTTGGATTTCCCTGACATCGCTGTCTATACATCGACATTGATGTCAGGGGCTTCCCCAGAGTAGGAGTCACAGTGATGTCAGGAGCACAGCTGGAGTCCCAGGAAGAGCCCACTACTCTCTGCCCGGGACTCCAGCTCTGGGGTTGCCCCTGATATCACATTACCGTCCAGGAGAATCCCTTGACGTCACAGTGTATGGACAGTGACGTCAGGGGCTCCAACAGCAGAGGAATCCCCAGCCAATGTGTCGACAACGCTCTGGCTGGAGATTCCACTCCTAGAGGGAGCGCCAATGGAGCTATCTACTTGGGGTGTGTGTGGCATTATCGGCAGATGGCACTGTGGCACCATCTGCGGAGGGCACTGTGGCAGCATCTGCAGAGGGCATTGTGGCAGCATCTGCGGAGGGCACTGTGGCAACATCTGTGGAGGGTACTGTGGCAGCGTCTACGGAGGGCACTGTGGCAGCATGTACGGAGGGCACTGTGGCAGCATGTACCGAGGGCACTGTGGCAGCATGTACATAGGGCACTGTGGCAGCATGTACAGAGGGCACTGTGGCAGCATGTACAGAGGGAACTGTGGCAGCATGTACAGAGGGCAATGTGGCAGCATGTACAGAGGGAACTGTGGCAGCATGTACAGAGGGCACTGTGGCAGCATGTACAGAGGGCACTGTGGCAGCATGTACAGAGGGCACTGTGGCAGCATCTACAGAGGGCACTGTGGCAGCATCTACAGAGGGCACTATGGCAGCATCTACAAGTGGGTGTGTGGCAGTATCTGCAGAGGACACTGGCATTATCTATGGGTGTGTTTCATTATCTACAGAGGGCACTGTGGCATTATCTACAGAGGGCACTGTGGCATTATCTACAGAGGGCACTGTGGCATTATCTACAGAGGGCACTGTGGCATTATCTACAGAGGGCACTGTGGCATTATCTACAGAGGGCACTGTGGCATTATCTACAGAGGGCACTGTGGAACTATCTAAAAAGCGGCTGCCCAATCTTGACATGTGTGTCTGCCAAACACTGCCAACTGAGCCGCCGGACTGCATTTAGTGACACTTAAACGGGAAAGCTGGATTGTTGAAATAAGCAAGTGGAGAATTCTCTCAAATTTTAAACCTAGCGGTATTATTATAGTAATGTAGTATTAGTATTATAGTAATATAGTGTTATAGTAGTTCAAATAACTAATTGATTAACAATAATTTTGTATTGTATCAAATATGAAAGTAATGCGGCCCGTCAACTTCCCATTTTTTCTATATGTGGCCCACTTACCCGGTCGAGTTTGAGACCCCTGCCTTAGGGTATGTTCACACGCAGTGAGCAAAAACGTCTGAAAATACGCCGCTTTTTTCAGGCGAAAACAGCTCCTGATTTTGAGACGTTTTTGTAGCAACTCGCCTTGTTCGCAGCGTTTTTTGTGGCCATTTTTGGAGCTGTTTTTAAATAGAGTCAATCAAAAACGCCTCCAAAAACGTCCCAAGAAGTGACATGCACTTCTTTTGACGAGCCGTTATTTTACACGCCGTATTTTTACAGCGATGCGTAAAATAAAGGCTCGTGGGAACAGAACATCGTAATTCCCATTGAAAGAAATGGGCAGATGTTTGTAGGCGTATTAGGGGCGTTTTTTCAGGCGTAATTCGAGGCGTAAAACGCCCGAATTACGTCTGAAACCACTGCGTGTGAACATACCCTTAAAGTGAAGGGGGCTGAGCTGCAATACCACACACAAATTGTTTTTCTCTAATCATGCACAAGACCTCCTTTTCCATATGACATAACCATAGAACATATAGATCCTCTCTACAATCCTAGGTGTTACTACTTTTCATTTTAGAAATGTTTATAATGAGTAGATCTAGGCACCAAAATATTTCCTGCTACCAATACAAATTAACATATTTACTAATAGGTAAGTTTACTAACCTCAGAAGAGGCTCTTCAGTAAAACCTTTCTCCTGTTACTGTAAGTGGCAAAATGGATCAATTTTATAGGCACCCAATAAATTCTTACACTCAGTGATGAATTATAAAAAAAAATCTCCGAAATCCATCCATTTAACCCCTTGACACATTCTCACGTACATTTACGTGATAAGCGTCATAGGGAGGTATGAAACGCGCTCACGGGCTAAGCGCACTCCATACTCAGAGCGGGTTCAGCTGTGTTTTACGGCTGACACCGGGGAGTAACGGCCAAGAATAGTGATCGCGCTGTTCCTGGCCGTTTAACGCCACAAGTGCTTGCGGTCAATCGTGACCAGAGGCATTGAAAAGTGGGGGGCAGCCCCTTCTGACATCTCATCGGCACCCCCACAACGCGATCGGGTGCCGATGGTTGTTATGGCAGCCCAGGGGCCTAATGAAGGCCCCCAGGACTGTATTCTTTCTGCCTGTTAACAGAAGCCTGTAAAAATCACAATACACTGGAATACATTAGTTAAACGATCGCTGGTTCATGTTCCCTAGGGGAGCAAATAAAATGGGTAAAAAAAGAAGTTAAATAAAGTTATTAGTTGTGAAAAATTATATACTGTATTTTACGGACGATAGGACGCACTGGACCATAAATTATAGCAAAAAGAGAAGAAAAAAAAGGTTTTTACCTGTACATTTCCTGGGTAATATTGAGACAATAGGGTACCACAGTGCCCCAATACAATGCTAGCCACAGTGCCCAATAACAATGTCAGTGTCACGGAGCAGGGTGTGGACCCACTGGGCCGTACCGCGTAGCAGGACGGCAGCTGGCCAAACAGGTATGGTACAGAGTCTATAGTCCAGAAAAGGGTACCTGATGCAATGTAGACAGCAGCAAGGCAGGCTCGGCTGAGACCAGGCAGCAGGTAGACGTCAGGCGTGGTGCAGTAGAACACGACAACAGCTCAGCATGGCAGTAAACCAGGATGGTACTGATAGCACGGGAAACAGGATACAGGTATGGGAAACACTGGGAAGCTGGAAGACACTTAGGAGACCATTTGCAAGACAGACTAAGGGAAACAACAATAACGCTCAGGCGAGGATAAGAAGGGCGGTGACCCTCTTATAGTCCAGGAATTCATGAGTTGATGATGATGATTTTCAGGTGCGCACGCTGGCCCTCACAGGGGGACGACGCAGCGCAGCAGAAGGACGTCCATGGACGCGGTCGTCGAGGGGTAAGTTAGAATGACAAGACCGTGGCCATAGACGTTACAGTCAGACACAGAAATACAAGATATTGGCAGTTATAGTGCTCTCACCCACCTCTGAACTCACCAGACATCAGAGGTGTGGAGAGGCAGGGGTTAATGGTGTTGAATCTGCTCTTCTTGCTGCTCTGTACATAGGAGGGGGTGTGACAAGAAGGTCCTTGCAGATCAGTACCTGCACAGATTCACTGTACAAATGTCTGTGTTATTCCTCACTAAACAGTCAGATTTGACAGAATTCTGTGTGCACGGCTTTGGTCACATCTGCGTCAGGGCTCCGTGCTGACATTCCGTCTGAGCTTTCTGTCAGAACGGAGCCCTGACTGACACAAACGGAAACCAGAGCTTTCCGTTTCCATCACCATTGATTTCAATGGTGACGGATCCGGTGCCAATGGTTTCTGTTTGTCTCAGCTGTGCAGGGGTTCCGTCGGGTTCCGTCGTATTGACTATGCTATTGATTCCGTCAAAACCCAACGGAACCAAATTGTATGTACCAAAAAATTGTACCAATAAAAACTACAGCTCATGCCGCAAAATATAAGCCATGATCCCGCTCAATCCATGGAAAAATAAAAAAGTTATGGCTCTCAGAATGTGGTGAAACAAAACAAATTTTTTTTTAACAAAAAGTTTTTTTTTTTAAAGTTGTAAAATATTAAAAAAAACAATATAAATTTGGTATCACCGTAATTACATTGAGCCGCAGAATAAAGTTGAGTTGACGTTTTTACTGCACGGTGAAAGCCGTAAAAATGAAAACCAAAAAACAATGTAGGAATCTCAGTTTTTTCCAATTTCCGCCCGCAAAGTTTTTTTTTTCAGTTTCCCAGTGCATCATATAGTACTTTAAATGGTGGCATTAGAAACTACAACTCCTCCCACAAAAAATAAGCCCTCACAACACTCTCTTGACAGAAAAAGACTCTTGGAAGGCGGGGAGTTAAAAACGAAAACGAAAAATAAAAAAATGTCTACGCCCTTAAGTGGTTAAAAAAACATCCAATATTATCCAATAACTATAGTATATTAGTAGAAACTAGACATTGCAGTATTATTGTTAAGGATCTGCCAGGCACAGCTTCTGTGTATACACCCATAGGTAATCAGTCTGCACCTGCTTCTATGTCTGTGAGACTGACTCCATCTTCCACCACTCAGGATGGCAGGCTTAGGAGTGGGAGAGCCTATCACAGCCTGGCCAGACGGAGCTAGCTCCCGCCCTCTGTCTATTTATACCTGCCTTTCCTGTTCCTCCTTGCTTGTGATTCTTCTGTTTTGTTTCCTAGCCTTGCTGCAGCTTCTGTACTATTTGACCCTGCTTCATATGACCTTGGCTTACTGTCTACTCTCCTGCTCTGCGTTTAGGACCTCGTACACTCCTGGTTTGACTCGGCTTGTTCACTACTCTCCTGCTCTGCGTTTTGTACCTCGTACACTCCTGGTTTGACTCGACTCGTTCACCACTCTTGTTGTTCATGGTGTTGCCGTGGGCAACTGCCCCATTTCCCTTTGCTTCTCTGTACCCTTGTCTGTTTGTCTGTCGTGCACTTACTGAGCGTAGGGACCGTCGCCCAGTTGTATCCCGTCGCCTAGGGCGGGTCGTTGCAAGTAGGCAGGGACTGAGTGGCGGGTAGATTAGGGCTCACTTGTCTGTTTCCCTACCCCCATCATTACAATTATAAAATAACTACAGTATGTTAGTAGAAACTAGGCAATAATGTTGATCTATACAAAATTATACAATATTAAATCACACCATTATCCACATGATTATTCTACCATTCAATATCTTTAGATTATCTTTCCAGGGGCGCATGCATGAGGCTCAAGAGTAAAGAGGTACTTCATATGAGCTCCGAACTGGCCAAGACAAAAGGGCGATATTTAGCGCTGTTATCGCAGCTTTTCTGCAAGACTCCGCGATTTCCTGGTCGGAGAACATGACCAGAGGCAAACAGCGGTTCTCATCTGTTCCTCCCGCCACGTCATCGCAGACTATTCCGGAGATCTTCTGTGTGGCCTTCTCTTCCAACATGGCGGGCCCTAGCTCTCCTGCACACAGCGTGTCTTCAATAGATCCAGACGCCTCATTACTGGCACTGGCAGGTTCCTGCCCCGAACCTCATGATAGAGACCGGACTGATCTGGTTAGTACGATTAAGCAAGTATTTTGTTAAGAGCTTTGTGAAGAGCTCTTAATATGTTACACAATCTTTTTGCTTTCAGCCGGTCTCATAAAAGGCCAAGGATTAAGAAATCGATTATGTATTTACATAAATGCTTGGGTGGGCTTACTTTTCCGAATTTAGTAAAGTATTATCGGGCAGCTAGATTGAGATAACTTACTCTAATTGATGCGACTACAGCTGGTCCCCTTTGGGTTGCTCTTGAGTGTTCCCTTCTAGCTCCATATTCCTGGACTGCTCTGATGTGGCATAAAGGTCACCTACCTAGAGGTTTACATTTGCGCACTACTTTGCCCTACTATATGTTTCTCCTATGGAGAATGGTCCGGTTTAAGCTACATTTCAAACTACTTTTTCCCCAGCCTTCCCCCTATAACATACATCTCTATTCCCTTCAAGACGAGATATCACCTCTTTTCAATGGTAGGTAAAGAAAAAGTTAAGTAGAGTTCATAATTTTCTTTCTAATGGCCGACTACTTTCCATTACTGCTTTCCAATCACTCCACAATCCCCCGCCTGAAGAAGACTTTAGAGTTTGTCAGATATTTTCCTTTTTACGTTCCTATGTGGGACAGTCTGGAACTTTAGACTACTCTCCTTATGAGCGATTAGCATTATCTAGGGTTGGTTTATTGTCTATACTATATGTTCAAATGAATACACCACAGGATAATGTGGAACTTCTGTTTATGTTAAAATGGGAGGATATAGGTTCGCAGTTATCTCTACACACATGGTATTCCATGTGTGAAAACTTAAGTAAAGGTAGTTGGCAGGTATCCCTTATGAAAACATCGCTGAAAATGTTACATAGGGCTTTTATGGTCCCAGCGAGGATACATAAAATATACCCTGATGTATCGCCTACATGTTTTAGAGGTTGCACTTCTATAGGTTCCGTATATCATACCTGGTGGACCTGCCCCATTGTACATACATTCTGGGAAAATATATGTCTTTTGATCCTTGACACTCTCAAAGTATCTTTCCATATGACTCCAGCGTTGTGTCTATTGGGTGCTTAGCCATCTAATTATAATAACACTCAATTTAAATTGGTTGAATTTATTCTACTGGCAGCTAAAATTCATATAGAATTTAAATAGCAAACACCAGATATATGTCTGGAAATCGTTGTTTCATGTATCAATCAAATTATGATTTCAGAAAAACTGACAGAGATTGCATGAAATAATATGGAGAGGTTTTTGAAAGTTTTGCAACCTTGGATATTCTCCTCCCATTCCTCTGACATGTTGTATCATATTACTCTATAATCTACTCTGATACTGATTGTGTATTTCATAATAGCCACAATGGTTGTTTTTGATCTTCCCTTTTTTTCTTTTCCCCCTTTTTATATATATTCTTTGTGTTCGCATGTGCATGCAGATTGTACTATGGATGCCTTTATATGACTGTAACATGCAGTTTTTACTGTCTTGTTTAAATATGTTTTATCCCTCTGCATAGGGATAGTGTTCATATACCTTATATTGAATTTTTTTCTGAAAAGCAATCATTCAATAAATGCCATAGAAACAAAATTATCTATCCAAGGATAAATCCATACACCGGTTCATTCAGTAGTATAATACAAAAACTAAAAATATTACTTCATCACTAATAACAAGATCCAGGTACAGGGGAAAAAAGTAATATAATATGAATGAAAATAATATAAAAATAGTATTAAGAAATATACAGTACAGTACTGCTCTCACATGCCAATGGACTTTATTTGTCTATATTCCCCATATTGCACATGGGTTGTGTTTGTTCTTATACCTGTACTTTTGGTTACAAAAATAAAAAACAGATTTGACAAAAAAATAAAAAGAAATATACAGTACTGTGTAAAAGTATTAGGCAGTTGTGGGAAAAATTCAGCAAACTAAGAATGCTTTCAAAAATAGAAGTATTAATAGTTTTTTTAAATCAATAACAAGATACAAAGTGAATGAAGAGAAGAGAAATCTAAATCAAATCAATATTTGGTGTGACCACCCTTTGCCTTCAAAACAGCATCAATTCTTCTAGTTACACTTGCACAAAGTCATGGATTTTGTAGGATTATAGTCAGGTGTATGATTAACGAATTATACCAAACAGGTGATAATGATCATCATTTTCATATGTAGGTTGAAACACAGTAATTAACTGTAAAATAAACAGCTGTGTAGGAGGCTTAAAACTGTATGAAGTACAGCCAAACTCTGGTACAAAGGTGAGGTTGTGGAAGACAGTTTAACCCCTTCCACAAATTACGGTTACACTGTAAGTGCTAGTGTATTAGTGCTTTCTCACATAACTGTATATTTCAGCTGACACCCAACTGTAACGGGCAGGACCTGAGCTAGCCTCCGATCCAGCCGATTTACTCCTTAGATGCAGCGATCAAAAGCGATTGCTGCATCTAGGTGGTCTCTAGCCTATTGGCACACCTGCGACGCGGTCGCGGGAATGACAATAGTTGCCATGGCAACTGGAGGCTTAAAAGGCATGCTATCAGGGCCAAGAAGATGACACAGGCTAAGAAGCTGAGCCTGTGCCATCAGCCGTGGGTGTCAGCTGTTCGCCGATTAACCCGTTAGATCGCACCCGTGGGGTTGCCGGAGGCCTAACAATGGCCTTCTGATCTGCCTAGTATGGAAGCCTAATAGGCCCCGCCCAGAAGTGAAGCCTAATAGGCTTGCTGTCGGTAGTGCAGTATATTAGAATAGCGATCAGGGCTTCATGTCTTTAAGTCTTTTATTATGGGAAAAAACTGAAAATAAAAAAAGTACACATATTTGGGATCACCACGTTCGTAATGACCCAAACAATAAAAATATTACTTTTATTTTTCCTGTATGGTGAACAATGTAAAAAAAAACAAAAAACAATTCCAGAATCACTGTTTTTTGGTCACAACCCCACCCAAAACAAAATAAAAAGTGATCAAAAAGTTGCAAGTACCCCAAAATTGTACCAATAAAAACTACAGCTCGTCTCGCAGGATTATGTCTGTACTGTGGCCATAAGGGTAATTTTGTGCGTCAATGTCCCCAGAAATCGGGAAACTCCAGCACCTAGGGTTGGTAGGGGAGACTACCCTAGGTGGAGAGACGCCAACTGCAAAATTCTCTCTCAAGCAATCAATTCCTGTGACAATCTCCACTGGTGAAGAATCACACTCTATTCCTGCTTATCTGGATTCTGGAGCAGCTGCGAATTTCATCCAACAGGCCTTAGCAGACCGTCTCCACTTGCCCACAATTGCTCCTGCAACCTCTGGCGGTCGCTTCTGTGAATTGTCAACCTCTGCCTTAGGGTATGTTCACACGCTGAGCCAAAAACGTCTGAAAATACTGAGCTGTTTTCAAGGAAAAACAGCACCCGATTTTCAGACGTTTTTTGAGCAACTCACGTTTTTCGCTGCGTTTTTCGCGCCGTTTTCGCCGTTTTTTTGGCCGTTTTTGGAGCTGTTTTCAATAGAGTCTATGAGAAAACGGCTCCAAAAACGTCCCAAGAAGTGTCCTGCACTTCTTTTGACGAGGCTGTAATTTTACGCGTCGTCTTTTGACAGCTGTCAAACGACGACGCGTAAATTACAGGTCGTCGGCACAGTACGTCGGCAAACCCATTCAAATGAATGGGCAGATGTTTGCCTACGTATTGGAGCCATATTTTCAGGCGTAAATCGAGGCATAATACGCCTCGTTTACGCCTGAAAATAGGTCGTGTGAACCCAGCCTAATCCAATTCTTTCACGAAACCTCTGAAGTTGCGAGTGGGAGTTCTTCAATCGGAACAAATAGCTTTTTATGTCCTGCCAAAAGTTATTAACGCTATCCTTCAATGGGGATCCCGATGTCTTCACCACTGCCTGCGGCAAGTTCGTCCTTTCCCCGATGCCTCAGTCTTTGTCTGGACTGCCTTCACACTATGCCTGTTTTGGGGATGTCTTCAACAAGAAGGAGGCTGAGGTCCTTCTTCCCCATCGTCCCTATGATTATCCAATTGAATTGCTCCCTGAAGAATCACCTCTTCGTGGACGGATTCATCCTCTCTCATTGACTGAAACCCAGGCCATATCGGCATATGTCAAGCAGAACCTCAAGAGGGGGTTTATCAGGAAGTCCACTTCTGCAGCCAGAGCAGGATTCTTCTTGGTAGAAAAAAAGGATGGATCTCTCCATGTATCGACTACCGTGGTTTAAACCAAATCACTGTCAAGAACAAATACCCCTTGCCGCTAATCTCTGAGCTGTTCGACAGAATTCGTAGGGCTAAGATTTTCACAAAGCTGGATTTACGCGGGGCTTATAACTTGATCCGTATCTGCAAGGGGGATGAATGGAAAACCGCATTCAACACCCAAGACGGTCACATGAATATCTTGTGATGCCCTTTGGACTGTGTAATGCTCCAGCTGTGTTCTAGGAATTTGTAAACTACATCTTCCGGGATCTACTGTATATCTGTGTGATGGTATATCTGGACGACATCTTGATTTACTCACCAGATCTGACGATGCATCAGAAGCATGTTCGGCCCCATCTAACAGCTCATAGTGCCCCCCGCAATGCAATCGCGGGGGAGGGGGCGATGGTTGCTATGGCTGCCTGGGGCCTAATGAATGCCCCCAGGTCCGCCATCTTTGTACACCCATACCTCTGGAGTGTATTAAAAAATAACTTTTACTTAAATTTCTTTAAAACATAAGCGTTTGCGATATGAGCGCATATATTCAAATCATATGTCACAGTCGTGTACAATTATTCTGTTTTTATCAGTATGCATATACAGCAATATTGGAGACAGCAAAAATAGTCCACCTTTTATGGTTTCCTAATCCGTATGGTTCAAATAATTCGTTAATTTCAGAGGTTCTCTCATAAGCACTAAGATGCTCTGTTAATCATGTAGGATATACAGGAGATATATGAGAATTTTTTCGGGCAGTTGCCCTCCTACCCCTTTATTTATGGGATGATGGTGTTCCTTTCAGGCGTGTTCTGTAAAATCCTGGATTTAGTTGGACCTCTGAAGTAAGGTAATTCTTCTCCCAATTTCTCTCCCAACGCGTTTCCTCTGACCCATTGATTCATCAGGGGAGATAGGTCATGAATGCTGCTTCGTCCTATTCCTTGGGAAGCTGCATGAAAATTAGATATAGCTATTGCAGAGAGAGTCCAAGTGGATTTTTAAAATGAGATCAACTGCACCAAATGGGCTCAATGAACAGTTGGATTTCGGATGTTTCATCTGAGTCCACTCGTATATACATATGTCTCAGTTATTCATCTTTTCTTTCTGGCCAAAATAGGATCACACTTGTTTCCCATATTCCATAAAAAATATAAACAATCAAAAACAAAGATTAAAAATGAAAATATATAAAAAATTAAAAAATTAAAAAATAAAAGAACACAAAAGTAAGAAGTATAAATTAAACACTACATACTTCGGAAACATTTGAATAAAATTGGAGGTGCAAACAACTTGCACCTTCAGATCTATTCACTTTTTTCTTGTTGATTAGAACCTATAAGCGACCCCTCCATCGGAAGTAATAACATACATAACCTTAAGGGTATAAAAATTTACATATTTAAGAAAATAATAACATCTATAGTGGGAATATTCCACAGTTCCGTAACCATCACTTGCTCTAGTGTTTAAATAACGTACCATAGAAAGGAATAGTTTTTAATTAAAAACATAGCCAGATAATATCCTATTTGATTAACCATTGAGTTATTATTATCGTTTTTCCCTTGTAAAAAACATCTCTTTTCCATAACACTTTAGTGTGATCTGTAGTGCTTAGGGATAGACGGAAGCCATACTCTTGGATCTGTCTCAATACACAAATCCCCGCACTCAGTTGTCCCACTATAAGATCTCTACCAACCATATACCCCTTTTTTCCCTTAGATCGTGCACCCCCAATGCAGGCAGACTCCCTGCCTGTATTTACCGATCCCTGTGCAGACCAGTAGCGTCTATTCTAGACGCATGGCGCTGCACAGCTGATCGGTCTCCAGGGTTACGTCGCGACCTATCCCTGGCCGCGACGTCACCAGGGGGGGCGGAGTTATCTCCGTTCCCCTGACTACGCGTCTGCATGCAGCGATGACACTCATCGCTGTATGCAGACGCTCACTGAACATCTCCTTAACAAGGAGATGTTTAGGGAGCACGATCTGGGGACTTAGGACGGAGGCCTGCGGCATGCCAGCGTCACCTCAGACACAGGGAAATGTTCCCTTGTGTCTGCGGCGGCGGCCCTGCAGGTCCCCGCCCCCTTTAGTACACACCACCCCCCCTACCTCATCAAAACACGTCACTAGGGAGGTGTGTTGCACCTGGGAGGTGTGTGTGGGTGGGAGGGAAATGGACTATATAAAAAGAGACAGGGAATCCTTTAGTGTAGTGACAGCAGGCGTCAGGACCAGACGCCGATACTCTGCCTCCGAACCGAGAGGCCATTCTCTTGCCACTGCAAGTATGTTTTGCTGACAGCAAACTACATTTTTTTCAAGACAGCTATATCTAATTTTCATGCAGCTTCCCAAGGAATAGGACGAAGCAGCATTCATGACCTATCTCCCCTGATGAATCAATGGGTCAGAGGAAACGCGTTGGGAGAGAAATTGGGAGAAGAATTACCTTACTTCAGAGGTCCAACTAAATCCAGGATTTTACAGAACACGCCTGAAAGGAACACCATCATCCCATAAATAAAGGGGTAGGAGGGCAACTGCCCGAAAAAATTCTCATATATCTCCTGTATATCCTACATGATTAACAGAGCATCTTAGTGCTTATGAGAGAACCTCTGAAATTAACGAATTATTTGAACCATACGGATTAGGAAACCATAAAAGGTGGACTATTTTTGCTGTCTCCAATATTGCTGTATATGCATACTGATAAAAACAGAATAATTGTACACGACTGTGACATATGATTTGAATATATGCGCTCATATCGCAAACGCTTATGTTTTAAAGAAATTTAAGTAAAAGTTATTTTTTAATACACTCCGGATCAATCTTGTTTATTTGTCATAATTTACGGAGAATACTTGATAAACCAACATTGTCTAGGTGGTAGACGATATATAATACCACGAATATATACTACACCCATACCTCCCAACTTTTGAATTCGGAAAATAGGGACATTTTAAGCCACGCCCCCTAACCACGCCCAATATCCCGCATAAACACATCAAATCACGGCCAGATCCTTCTTAAAATAACAAGCGCACATTCTCACTGCGGATCTCTACACTGTCTGGATATCACAGGTATTATATTTCAGGTTATATTGTCTTTGTGTTAATTTTCGTTGGGTATAACATTTGCTCATCACGGCGGCAGCAGCTGCAGGACAAACCAAATGGCTGAGAACATTGAAAGTCAAGAGGGAGACCCTGTGGTGGATGACTTTTCAATTGACAGGTAGCAGAGTTACATGATATGGATTATTTTTTTCCAGTTGTGTAACTCTTCTACCGGTCAATGGAAAAATCATCCACATGAGCCCCCTTGTAGATCACTCCACACACAGCCCCCTGTACATAGCGCCAGACACAGCCCCCCTGTAGATAGCTCCACACACAGCCCCCTGTAGATAGCTCCACACACAGCCCCCCTGTACATAGCGCCAGACACAGCCCCCTGTAGATAGCGCCACACACAGCCCCCTGTAAATAGCTCCACACGCAGCCCCCCTGTAGATAGCTCCACACGCAGCCCCCTTGTAGATCGCTCCACACACAGCCCCCCTGTAGATAGCTCCACACACAGCCCCCTGTAGATAGCTCCACACACAGCCCCCTGTACATACCTCCACACTCAGCCCCCTGTAGATAGCTCCACACGCAGCCCCCCTGTAGATAGCTCCACATGCAGCCCCACTGTAGATAGCACCATACACAGCCCCGTGTAGATAGCTCCACACACAGCCCCCCTGTAGATAGCTCCACACACAGCCCCCCTGTAGATAGCGCCACACACAGCCCCCCTGTAGATAGCGCCACACACCGCCCCCTGTAGATAGCGCCACACACATCCCCCTGTACATAGCACAACACACAGCCCCCCCTGTAGATAGCTCCAGACACAGCCTCCCTGTAGATAGCTCCACACCTAGCCCCCCTGTAGATAACGCCACCCACAGCCCCCTGTAGATAGTGCCACACACACATCCCCCTGTAGATAGCGCCACACACAACCCCCTTGTAGATAGCGCCACACACAGCCCCCCCTGTAGATAGCGCCACACACAGCCCCCCCTGTAGATAGCGCCACACACAGCCACCCTTTTGTACATAGCACCACAAAACCCCCTCCCCACTTGTACATAGTGCCACACAACCCCCCTCCCCCTTGTACATAGTGCCACACAAACCCCCTCCCCCTTGTACATAGTGCCACACAAACCCCCTCCCCCTTATACTTAGTGCCACACAATCCCCCTCTCCCTTGTATAAAGTGCCACACAACCCCCCTCCCCCTTGTACATAGTGCCACACAACCCCCCTCCCCTTTGTACATAGTGCCACACAACCCCGCTCCCCCCTTGTACATAGTGCCACACAACCCCCTCCCCCTTATACATACTGCCACACAAAACCCCCCTCCCCCTTATACATAGTGCCACACAACCCCCTTATACTTTGTGCCACAATGCCGCCAGAGCGGAGAGCGGTAGAGGTAGCTGGCTCTACTGCTGCCACTCTCCACTCTGCTTTGATGTCACTCACCGTCAGAAGAAGGCAGGAGCCTTGCAGCGGTGTTCTCACTGGTGTGGATGCCAGCCCGGGAGTGGACCAGTCCAGTCACCTGACCTGTCACCTGACCGGTGAGGTCAGATGACAGGTCAGGTGACTGGACTGGTCCACTCCTGGGCAGGCATCGATCCCAGTCAAAACACTGCCGCAAGGCTCCTGCCTTCTTCTGATCGCTGCTGCAGACGTCTGGCATGCAAGGCGCCTCCGGCAGGGCTTATTGGTTGCCTGTCAGCATCACGATATACTGCAATACATTAGTATTGCAGTATGTCGTGCAAGCGATATAACGATCGCTGGTTGAAGTCCCCTAGGGGGACTAATAAAAAAAGTAAAAATTAGTTAAAGTTTTTTTTTTTGTATAAAAAATATATATATATATATATTAAAAGTTCAAAAAACCCACCTTTTCCCATTAGAGCATAGTAAAAGAAAAAAAATTGGTATCGCCGCGTCCGTAAAAGTCTGAACTATTACAATATATCATTATTTAACCCGCACGGTGAACGCCGTAAAAAAAAAATTGTAAACGCCAGAATCTCTATTTTTTGGTCACCTAATCCCCCACAAAAAATGAAATAAAAAGTGATCAAACCGTCGCATGTACACCAAAATGGTATTATTAAAAACTACAGCTTATCCCGCAAAAAATAAGCCCACATATCTATTATCATCTACACTGATCAAAACACTCTCACTTATTTACAGTCTGCACAATGTCTGAACCCTCATCAAGTCAGATGGTCACTGTTCTTTGCCAGATTCCAGTTCCCAATTCACTTCCATCCTGCTGAGAAAAATATAAAGGCTGTTGCCCTGTCTCGGTTGTTTGAAACATATGACCCTCAACATATCATGGATGCTTCTAAGATTATTTCTGTTAACCCTCTGCATATTAGAGACATTCCCCCTGGAAAAAATGTTTGTTCATCCTGCTGACAGAAAAAAATCTGGGGTCATAATTCCAAAGTGGCTGGGCAATCTGGTGTCCGTAAAACTCAGGACTTTGTTTCTCGTCACTACTGGTGGCCCATGTTGCCTAAAGATGTTGTGGACTATGTCTCTTCTTGTATCAACTGTACCCATTCTAGGCCTGCTGGTCTGCTCCAACCTCTGCCTGTTCCTGATGGTCCCTATCAACACATTGCCATGGATTTTATTATCGACCTTCCTCAATCTGTTGGATGTACCAGCGGTCGTGGTGGATCGTTTTTCTAAGATGGAATGTTTAGTTTCTCTGTCTGGCCTCCCCATAGCTCCTCATTTGGCAAATTTATTTATTCAACATATCTTTTGTCTGCACGGACTACCTTTCACATCGTGTCTGATCGGTGTGTACAATTTATGTCTAAATTCTGGAGAGCCCTGTTTAAACTTTTGGATATGAAATTGGACTTTTCTTCTGCTTATCACCCACAATCTAACAGCCAAGTTGAAAGGACCAATCATGTACTGGAAAATTATCTTCGTCATTTTATATCTGTTCAACACAACAATTAGGTGTATCTTCCTCCATGGACCGAATTCTCTTACAATAATCACACGAGTGAGTCTACTGCTCTTTATTGTTTACAGCCAACATCCACGTGTTCCTCTGCCTGTATCGGCTACATCTCAAGTGCCTGCAGCCAATTCATATTTTGGAAGCTTTCTTCACATCGGCAGGCAGTGGATCACATGAAGAAATATGCCAATAGGAAGTGACAAATTCCTCCCCAATTTCTTCCCAGAGTCAAAGTCTGGTTGTCTTAAACAAATCATAATCTAAAAATCTCCTCCCACAAATTCGCTCCCAGATTTCTTGGTCCCTTTGAGATTCTATAACAAGTCAACCCTGTTTCTAACAAGCTACGGCTTCCCCATACTCAAGATTCCCAACTCGTTCCATGTGTCCCTCCTGAAGCCTGTGGTCCTGAACCGATACAGTAAATCCCCTGGCTCTGCAATTTCTCCCAGTGGTGCTTCCGAAGTCTTCAAGGTAACGGAGATCCTGGACTACAAGACGGTAGGACCCTCTATCTGTTGGATTGGAAGGGTTTCTGTCCTGAGGAGAGGTCTTGGAAGCCTTAAGATAATGTGGATGCCCCAGCTCTCATCAGAAACTTCTGCCTATACTCTGGACTTAAGAAGAGTTGTGTTTTCCCAGTGTTTGCCATGCAAATGGTTCCTTAGCTGTATCCTGTATCCCGTATCTGAGTCCATTGTCCGAGATGGTTTCTGTGTTCAAGTCCATTTGTCCGAGACGACTTCTGTGTTCAAGTCCGTTGTCCGAGATGACCTCTGTGTTCAAGTCAAGTGTCTGTGACGACTTCACCATCTGTGTCCAGTGTCCTTGCCAAGTCTGTTGTCCGAGACGACTTCTGTGTTCAAGTCCATTGTCCGAGACGACTTCTGTGTTTAAGTAGAGTGTCCGAGACCAGTTCCGATAATCCGGCACAAGCCAGCTTCCGATAGTCCGGCACAAGCCAGGAACTCAGGTACTTTCTACTTAGTGAGAGAGAGAGAAACCTACAAACACAAGGGGTCAAATACTCGCACAGATGTAATAAGTAATGAAAAATTGTTTTATTAACAGAAAGATACAAAAATGTTAAAAAAGTAATAACAAATGTGGGTGAAAAAAAGAAACAAAAAACGTGGGTGGGGGGAGGGTCGGGGGTAGGGACATATTCGTGCAGTGACCATATGCAAATGAAGATTATAGTATATTGGTGAATAATATATAAAGTGTATATATGTCATGCGCGCGCATTGCATGCACGCATGGAAAAACACAAATAGAAGTGTGTCCATGTGTCCGTGCACACGCAAAACGCAGTTTTTGTTTAATGCTGTCTCCCCTCATATCGGACACAATGTGATCGATCCCTCTCACCTTCAATTGGGATGGATCACAGGAATGATGCACCTTAAAATGTCGAGGTATTGGTTTCAGAGCTTCCATAACAACCTCATCTGCTGCTCGTCAGATAGATGTTCTCTTACGCGTATCTTCAATTCCCTAGATGTAAGACCGACATAGATTTTAGGGCATGGACATGTCACGTAATACAGCACCGCTTTCGTGGTACATGTTATCGGGTGAGTAATAGTATATGTTTTTGTACCTGTCGCACTAGAGAACAAGGCTGTTTTCTCAACGTTGGGACACGCTATGCAATGTCCACAGGGGCTACAACCCCATTTGGGGCCCTTGGTCCCAAAAGGATATTTTGCTTTAATAAGGTTCATAGTGGCTCTTCACTAGGTGATACTTCAAGTTTTTTGAGCATCTCGCTGTGATGCTGGGATATTTAGTGATATAATTTGCAATGTGGGATCTGTCAATAGTATCGGCCAATACCGTTTAAGAATTTCCCTCATCTGTGGCCACCTAGAGTGATAGATAGTTATAAATCTCACCTGTGTTTGTGTAACTGTTCTTTTTTTTGGAAAAAGAAGATCATCTCTGGTTGTATATTTCACCCTATGATATGCTTTTTTGTTTTTTGATGGACCTCATGCTATAACCACGATTAAGAAAACAGTTCTTTAAATCTTTTGCCTGTTCCTCAAAGAGTGTGTCAGAGGAACAGATTCTCCTGATCCTCAAAAATTGTCTGATGGGGACCGCCTGAATTGTCTGTGGTGGATGAGAAGACGAAAAATGCAAAAGTGGGTTTACAGATGTCTATTTGCGATATACATCGTTTGGTAGGAAACCATGTATATCCTTAGGGAGTTTGATATCCAAGAAGTCGATACCTTGCTTGTTAAATTTATAGGTAAACCTAAGGTTGAGGTTATTATTATTCAGATTACCCATAAATATGTCCAGGTCAGATGGTGTAGCCTTCCAAATGACCAGGATGTCATCGATGTACTGAGCCCAAAAAAAGACTCGATCCATCGAATCATCCTGGTCATTTGCCAGCATGTCTCTATCCCACAGCCCCAAAAACAAATTGGCATATGAGAATGCACATGCTGCTCCCATTGCCGTGCCCTTGAGCTGCAGATAGAAATGTCCATTGAATGTAAAGAAATTGTGTGTTAAGGCATATTCCAGCAGGTTGACCAGAAACGCACACAAGGGTCTATCCAGATTGGACATGGAAAGAAAATAATTGGAGGCCCTTATCCCATTCACATGCCTTATGCTGTTGTACAGAGACTCTACGTCAATTGTAACCAGAAACATATCATCTTCAATGCTGATACTGTTGATCTTCTGTAGAAGATCAGCAGTATCGCGGACATAAAATGGTAGATTTATAATTAGCTCTTTAAGGTGGAAATCAATGAACTTACAAATCCTTTCGGTTATACTACCCCTACCTGAAATTATAAGTCTTCCTGGGGGGATTACTTCGTTCTTATGCACTTTTGGAAGTAAGTATATTGTAGGAATAATTGGTTCGTCATTAGTGAGCGCTGTTGATAGTTCTTTTGTAAAAATATTCTCCTGTATAGCTTTAGAGAGCATCTGATGAAGTACTGGTCTAAAGGAAAGTGATGGATTAAAAGTTAGTTTTTTGGAACATTGTTTGTCACGCAATTGCCTGTAGGCTTCAGCCTCATACAAATGGCAAGGCCACACTACTACATTATCGCCTTTATCGGCAGCTTTGAATACGATGTCTTTCATTTTCTGTAGCTTATTCAAGCTTTGTTGCTGTGGTAGAGTTAAAGAGGCTCTGTCAGCACATTATAAGTGCCCTATCTCCTATATAAGAAGATCCGTGCTATAATGTGATATTTATTCCGAATCCTGACACTTCTGAATCTTTTCTGTGAGATTCCAGCAAGGCATGCGTAATCTCGTTTGAAATGACAGGTTAAATCGTAATCTCGCAAGATTACGCTTGCCTTGCTGGAATCTCCCAGAAAAGATTCAGAAGTGTCAGGATTCTGAATAAACATCACGTCCGGGCTGGTAGTTATGTATATTCATTATCGGGACACTACAGTAATGTTAGTGTTTGTGTATGTAGCTGCACATAACGATATAACTATATCGCTAGTGCAGTGTAAATGAATGGAGAGAAGTGCATGACGCTGATTGGTCAGCGTCATACACTCCTCTGTACAACGCCCACTTGGTCTAAATTAAAACACGCCCACTTAGTGGCATTAAGAATCTCATTAGCATAAAGCTAAAAATCGCTCATAAAGTGGTTTAAAATAGATCGTTTTTCCAAATAAAAGGCATTACTGTCACCTACATTATAGCGCCGATCTTCTTATATAGGAGATACTTATAATGTGGTGACAGAGCCTCTATAAATTATCATGTTTGATGCTATTAGGAATATTTACAAATTCATTGGTTACCGATTTAACAAAAAAATCTACAGCAGGACACAGGCTAAGTGCAGGGAACTTTTTGGATTTGACACGGATACAGGATGGAATTTTACCTGATGTGTCAATATCTTGTTCATCCAAGAGATCCTCAAGAACCCCTAGAGCTTGTTGTTTGTCAACAGTGGGAAATAGATCGGCATGGTTGGACTTATGGAACCACTTTTTATGTATCAGTGAACGACCCAAAATATTTCGATCCTTCACTGTTGAAAAGATGTCAAAATGGGCACAGGGTGAGAATGTGAGGCCTCTTTCTATTACTTCTATATCTGTTGCTGAAAATATATGTGCAGATAAATTAATTACCTGCATATGGTCACCGCACGAATGTCCCTACCCCCCCCCCCGTTTTTTGTTTCTTTTATTCACCCACATTTGTTATCACATTTGTTATCACTTATCGGCCCCTCTCTTATTATTTTTAATATATATTATATTTCTTTGTCACTTTACACACATCTTTATCTATAGTTCTCTTTTTTTTTTTACACATTGCCAGTACTATCATTTGTTGTTATTTAATAATAAAAATCCCCACATCATAAGCATTGATATGTTTCTATGTAAACGTATTGCTAAATGTTTCTTGTACTTTTTCTGCCTATGTGGGCTCCATTTCGTAGGTCCCATGGGAGGGACGGTGCGCTGGCAGAAAAGGGCAGGGAGTGGCTTACGCACCTTTCACCCGCTGTCTCCTATAGAGGATGGATGGGGGCGGCGCTGTCAGACATCGCCGCCTCACATCCTCTCTGATGACGCGGTTCTGGAAGTCGGGCGGCAGCCATCTTTGTACCCCCTGCTTGTCGCCGTTGTTTCCCTTCTGATGGGATTCTATGATTGGATCCCACGCCTGTCAATTGACTACAAAAGGGGAGGGTTCCACCAGGATGACGCCACCCCTGGATGAAGGCATCTGCCAAAACATGCGTCAGGCACTGGCGTCTCCTCTGTGCAGGATCATGAACCTTGGTATGTACCTTCATTTGTACAGGCATTTGTTTAATCCCTCCTAGGGCTGTGTGCAACGTTTTGTTGTTTGGCCTTTCAGTTTGCTGCCTATGTCTTGCATATCCGTTAAAACAGACATACACTATAGTTGCTTCTTGCACTTACATTAGCACTTTATATTGCATTTAGCATTTAACTGTATATTGCTCACTTGGTGCATGCCAGGCACAATCAGCGTGCTTTTATGTAATGTTGGGGGTGGAAAGACAGACAAGTGAGCCCTAATCTACCCACCACTCAGTCCCTGCCTACTTGCAACGACCCGCCCTAGGCGACGGGGTACAACTGGGCGACGGTCCCTACGCTCAATAAGTGCATGACTGACAAACAGACAAGGGTACACAGAGCTAGGGGGAGAAAGGGGCAGTTGCCCACGGCAACACCGTGAGCAACAAGAGAAGTGAACAAGCCGAGTCTAACCAGGAGATTACGAGGTGCCAAACGCAGAGCAGAAGAGTAGTAAACAAGCCGAGTCAAACCAGGAGTGTACGAGGTACCAAACGCAGAGCAGGAGAGTAGTCAGCAAGTCGGGGTCAATATGAAGCAAGGACAATGGTACAAGAAGCTGCAGCAGGGCCAGGAAACAAAACGAGAAGAATCACAAGCAAAGGGGGAACAGGAAAGGCAGGTATAAATAGACAGAGGGCGGGAGCTAGCTCCGTCTGGCCAGGCTGTGATAGGTTCTCCCACTCCTAAGCCTGCCACCCTAAATGGTGGAAGATGGAGTCAGTCTCACAGACATAGAAGCAGGTGCAGACTGATTATCTATGGGCGTTAACCCCGAAGCTGTGCCTGGCAGATCCTTTACAAGCCCCCCCTTTTTATGAGGGGCCACTGGACCCTTTCAAAGTGGACCTGGTTTACTGGGGAAACTAAGGTGAAACTTCCTGACCAATATCCCAGCGTGGACATCCCGAGCGGGTACCCAAGTCCTCTCCTCAGGCCTGTATCCTCTCCAATGGACCAGGTACTGGAGGGAGCCTTGGACCATCCTGCTGTCCACAATCTTGGCCACCTCGAATTCTGCCCCCTCAGGTGTGAGAACAGGGACCGGAGGTTTCCTCGAGGGAGCCAAGGACGGGGAGCAGCGTTTAAGGAGGGAGGCATGGAACACGTTGTGTACTCGAAAAGATGGGGGCAACTCCAGTCGGAAGGAGACAGGATTGAGGACTTCAATGACCTTGTACGGCCCAATAAACCGGGGAGCAAACTTCTTGGACGGGACCTTAAGGCGCAAATTTTTAGACGATAGCCACACCAGATCCCCGACCATAAACAAGGGGTTAGCAGAACGTTTTTTGTATGCTCTGGGACGCCTCTAGGTTCTTCCGAACCTGAGCCCAGACTGTGCACAGTTCTCGATGAACGACCTCTACCTCGGGATTGTTGGAACTACCAGGTGAAACGGAAGAGAACCGTGGATTAAACCCAAAATTACAGAAAAAGGGGGAGACCCCTGACGAGTTACTGACCCGGTTATTAAGGGAAAATTCGGCGAGGGGAATGAATGAGACCCAATCATATTGACAGTCAGAGATAAAACACCTTAAATATTGTTCTAGAGACTGATTAGTCCTCTCAGTTTGGCCATTAGTTTCAGGATGGAAGGCAGAGGAGAAGGACAGATCAATCTCCAACTTTTTACAGAAGGCTCTCCAAAACAACGAAACAAATTTTACCCCTCTATCAGAAACAATATTGACAGGGACCCCATGGAGACACAGGATGTGTTTGACAAACAAGGTAGCTAACGTCTTAGCATTGGGTAGTTTTTTGAGGGGCACAAAGTGGCACATCTTACTGAAGCGGTCTACTACAACCCACACCACCGACTTGCCTTGAGATGGAGGCAAATCGGTGATAAAATCCATGGAGATATGGGTCCAAGGGCTCTGGGGAATGGGCAAAGAACATAGTAAGCCCGCTGGTCGGGACCTGGGAGTCTTGGACCTAGCACAAACTTCACAAGCGGCGACGTAGGCCTTAACGTCTTTAGGCAACCCAGGCCACCAATAGTTTCTGGCAATGATTTGCTTGGTACCCAGGATGCCTGGATGGCCAGATAGTGCAGAGTCATGATTTTCCCTAAGTACCCTTAGCCGGAATTGCAGGGGAACAAACAGCTTGTTCTCAGGAAGGCTCCCGGGAGCTGAACCTTGATCAGCCGCAATTTCAGAGACTAAATCAGAATCAATAGCGGAAATGATTATACCTGGAGGCAAAATACAAGCAGGATCTTCCTCCGAAGGAGGGCTGGCCATGAAGCTACGTGACAGTGCATCAGCCTTAACATTTTTAGACCCAGCCCTATAGGTAACCACAAAGTTGAATCTGGTAAAAAATAACGCCCAACGAGCTTGTCTCGGGTTTAGCCTCCGGGCAGATTCTAGTTAAACCAGATTCTTGTGGTCGGTAAGGACCGTTACCTGGTGCCTAGCCCCCTCCAGGAAGGGGCGCCACTCTTCAAATGCCCATTTAATGGCTAAGAGTTCGCGGTTGCCAATATCATAGTTACTCTCAGTGGGTGAAAACTTCCTGGAGAAGTAGGCACAGGGACGGAGATGGGTGAGGGACCTGGTACCCTGGGACAAGACAGCCCCCACTCCCACCTCGGACGCGTCAACCTCCACGATAAATGGCTCCATTTGGTTGGGCTGAACCAGCACCGGGGCCGAGATAAAGCACTTCTTAAGGACCTCAAATGCCTGGACAGCCTCAGGAGGCCAGTGGAGGAGATCAGCACCTTTGCGAGTGAGATCCGTAAGAGGCTTAGCGATGACCGAGAAGTTAGCAATAAACCTCCTGTAATAATTAGCGAACCCCAGGAAGCACTGTAACGCCTTCAGGGAGGCAGGTTGGACCCATTCCGCCACAGCCTGGACCTTGGCGGGGCCCATGCGGAATTCATGAGGAGTGAGGATTTGGCCCAAAAATGGTATCTCCTGCACCCCAAACACACATTTTTCGGTCTTTGCAAACAGTTTGTTTTCTCGAAGGACCTGGAGCACCTTCCTGACATGCTCAATGTGGGAGGACCAGTCCTTGGAAAACACAAGTATGTCATCAAGGTATACTACAAGAAATAACCCCAGGTAGTCTCTTAAAATCTCATTTATGAAATTCTGGAAGACCGCGGGAGCATTACACAACCCAAAGGGCATGACGAGGTATTCGAAATGACCTTCGGGCGTGTTAAACGCAGTCTTCCACTCATCCCCCTCTTTGATGCGGATAAGGTTATATTCCCCCCATAGATCAAACTTAGAGAACCATTGGGCCCCCTGAACCTGATTAAAGAGATCAGGAATCAAAGGAAGGGGATACTGGTTCCTTACAGTAACCTTATTCAAGCTTCGGTAGTAAATGCATGGCCTAAGACCACCATCCTTCTTCCCTACGAAGAAGAAGCCAGCACCTACCGGAGAAGTAGAGGGGCGAATGTAACCCTTGGCCAGGCATTCCTGGATATACTCTCTCATGGCTTCACGTTCGGGACAAGATAGATTAAATATCCTACCCTTAGGGAGCTTAGCTCCTGGTACCAAATTGATTGCGCAATCATATTCTCTATGAGGAGGTAATACTTCGGAGGCCTCCTTAGAGAAAACATCGGCGAAGTCCTGAACAAACTCAGGTAGCGTGTTCACCACCTCAGGGGGAGAAATAGAATTAACAGAAAAACATGACGTCAAGCATTCATTACCCCACTTGGTAAGGTCCCCAGAATTCCAGTCAAACGTGGGATTATGCAACTGCAACCAGGGAAGGCCTAAAACCAAATCGGACGATAATCCCTGCATTAACAGTACAGAGCACTGCTCCAAATGCATGGAGCCAACAAGGAGTTCAAAAACAGGGGTATGCTGTGTAAAATAACCATTAGCAAGAGGAGTGGAGTCGATACCCACTACCGAGACAGGTTTAGGCAAATCAATCAAAGGCATAGCTAGAGACATAGTAAATTCCACAGACATGATATTAGCAGAAGACCCTGAATCCACGAAGGCACTGCCGGTAGCAGACCTACCACCAAAAGAGACCTGAAAGGGAAGCAAGATTTTATTACGTTTCATATTTACGGGAAATACCTGTGCGCCCAAGTGACCTCCCCGATGATCACTTAGGCGCGGAAGTTCTGCGGCTGCATTCTTACGCTTAGGACAGTTGTTCACTTGATGCTTCTCATCCCCACAATAGAAGCAGAGACCATTCTTCCTGCGGAAATCTCTACGTTGTTGGGGGGACACGGAGGCCCCGAGTTGCATAGGTACCTCCGAGTTTTCCGGGGAGGAACGAAGCAAGGGAACCTCGGGAGGCATCATGGGGGAGTCAGAGGAGAAAACATCAAGACGTTCAAGTCGTCGTTCCCTGAGACGTCGGTCAAGTCGTACCTCTAAAGCCATAACCTGGTCTAGGGAGTCAGAAGAGGGATAACTAACTAGCAGATCTTTCAGGGCGTTCGACAGACCCAACCTAAACTGGCACCTTAAGGCAGGGTCATTCCACCGAGAAGCTACACACCACTTCCTAAAGTCAGAGCAATACTCAACAGGTCTCTTACCCTGACGTAAGGTCACCAGCTGACTCTCGGCAAAAGCTGTCTTGTGAGTCTCGTCATAGATGAGTCCGAGAGCAGAAAAGAATAGATCAACGGAGGAAAGTTCAGGGGCGTCAGGAGCCAAGGAGAAGGCCCATTCTTGGGGCCCTTCCTGGAGCCGGGACATAATTATACCCACCCGCTGGCTCTCAGAACCTGAGGAGTGGGGCTTTAAACGAAAATAGAGCCTACAACTCTCTCGAAAGGAGAGAAAAGTCTTCCGGTCCCCTGAGAACTGGTTGGGCAACTTGAGGTGGGGTTCAAGAGGTGAGGTGAGGGGGACTACCATGGTAGCATCAGGCTGGTTGACCCTCTGAGCCAGGGCCTGGACCTGTAGGGAGAGACCCTGCATTTGCTGAGCCAGGGTCTCAAGGGGGTCCATAGTGGTGTCAGGGACCAGTGTAGACTAGGTATGGGCTTGTGATTATGTAATGTCGGGGGTGGGAAGACAGACAAGTGAGACCTAATCTACCCACCACTCAGTCCCTGCCTACTTGCAACGACCCGCCCCAGGCGACGGGGTACAACGGGGCGACGGTCCCTACGCTTAATAAGTGCACGACTGACAAACAGACAAGGGTACACAGAGCTAGGGGGAGAAAGGGGCAGTTGCCCACGGCAACACCGTGAGCAACAAGAGAAGTGAACAAGCCGAATCTAACCAGGAGATTACGAGGTGCCAAACGCAGAGCAGAAGAGTAGTAAACAAGCCGAGTCAAACCAGGAGTGTACGAGGTACCAAACGCAGAGCAGGAGAGTAGTCAGCAAGCCGGGGTCAATATGAAGCAAGGACAATGGTACAAGAAGCTGCAGCAGGGCCAGGAAACAAAACGAGAAGAATCACAAGCAAAGGGGGAACAGGAAAGGCAGGTATAAATAGACAGAGGGCGGGAGCTAGCTCCGTCTGGCCAGGCTGTGATAGGTTCTCTCACTCCTAAGCCTGCCACCCTGAGTGGTGGAAGATGGAGTCAGTCTCACAGACATAGAAGCAGGTGCAGACTGATTATCTATGGCCGTTAACCCCGAAGCTGTGCCTGGCAGATCCTTTACATTTTATGTATCTTTATTTCACATGCCTCAATTATACACCGCGTTCCAAATTATTATGCAAATGTTACATTTGTTGAATTTGCAGCATCAGGAGGTCATATTTACAGAAATTAAAAGCTCTTTCAATAAAAAAAAACTTAACAGGCCAAGTTACATGTTAACATAGGACCCCTTCTTTGATATCACCTTCACAATTCTTGCATTCATTGAATTTGTGAGTATTTGGACAGTTTTTGCTTGAATATCTTTGCAGGATGTCAGAATAACCTCCCAGAGCTTCTGTTTTGATGTGAACTGCCTCCCACCCTCATAGATATTTTGCTTGAGGATGCTCCAAAGGTTCTCAATAGGGTTGAGGTCAGGGGAACATGGGGGCCACACCATGAGTTTCTCTCCTTTTATGCCCATAGCAGGCAAAGACACAGAGGTATTCTTTGCAGCATGAGATGGTGCATTGTCATGCATGAAGATAATTTTGCTACAGAAGACACGGTTCTTTTTTTTGTACCACGGAAGAAAGTGATCAGTCATAAACTCTACGTACTTTGCAGAGGTAATTTTCACATCGACAGGGACCCTAAAGGGGCCTACCAGCTCTCTCCCCATGATTCCAGCCTAAAACATAACTCCGTCACCTCCTTGCTGATGTCGCAGCCTGGTTGGGACATGGTGGCCATTCACCAACCATCCACTACTCCATCCATCTGGACCATCCAGGGTTGCACGGCACTCATCAGTAAACAACACGGTTTGAAAATTAGTCTTCATGTATTTCTGAGCCCACTGCAACCGTTTCTGCTTGTGAGCATTATTTAGGGGTGGCCGAATAATAGCTTTATGCACACTTGCAAACCTCTGGAGGATCCTACACCTTGAGGATCACGGGACTCCAGAGGCACCTGCGGCTTCAAATACCTGTTTGCTGCTTTGCAATGGCATTTTAGCAGCTGCTCTCTTAATCCTATTAATTTGTCTCACAGAAACCTTCCTCATTATGCCTTTATCTGAACGAACCCGTCTGTGCTCTGAATCAGCCACAAATCTTTTCACAGTACGATGATCACGCTTAAGTTTTCTTGAAATATCCAATGTTTTCATACCTTGTCCAAGGTATTGCATTATTTCACGCTTTTCGGCAGCAGAGAGATCCTTTTTCTTTCCCATATTGCTTGAAACCTGGGGCCTGCTTAATAATGTGGAACGTCCTTCTTAAGTAGTTTTCCTTTGATTGGGCACACCTGGCAAACGAATTATCACAGGTGTCTGAGATTGATTACAATGATCCAAAGAACCCTAAGACACAATACCATCCATGAGTTTAATTGAAAAACTAATAATTAAATGTTTATGACACTTTAATCCAATGTGCATAATAATTTGGAGCACGGTGTATATGTTCCTACCCTGAGTACAGTTCAGTGTGTCCTGCATAGGTTGACGCCTTTTTTCATTGTGTGACTCATCTTTTTAACATATTTGTATCTGTCTGTTAATAAAACGATTTTTCATTATTTATTACGTCTGTGCGAGTATTTGACCTCTTGTGTTTGTAGGTTTCTTTGTATGTCTTTGGTCAAAGCACCAAGTTACGCTTGGTTTCACATATGTGGTTGTCTTTAATGATATGCATGTTTAATCATTTTGCTTATCACGTATTATCATTTAGTATACATATTACATTATTGTTTATTGAGACAATCCACTAGCTCTTCATGTATACAAATTGGTTGTGTACTTTCTACCCAGTGACTGTCATTGAAATTTTGCTTGATCAGCTGCTACTCCGCTACGACAGAGTGGCCCAGTGGGTCCACATACCATTAAAGAGAGAAAGACGTTCAAGGAGATTGAAAGGGAAGAGGAAATTAAGACGAGGGTAGAAGAGGAAAGAAAAAAAAAAAAGAGTAAATTGAAAATTAATAAATAAAAAATTGGCGCAAACTTGGTAATGGGTACGGCATTTTACTTTTATCCCAGCTGGGAATTCATTTTTTTAATATGCAGTGGGATGGATCATGATCTTGTGTAGGTTGAAAGGGGGAAGGGTCTGTCAGCCAGGGTTTGGGTATATGTTTTTTACAGTTTTTTTCTGAATTATGATTAAAATTCTGTCTTGAAATATCCAAGGTCTGAGAGATCGAATCAAAAAAACTGCACTATTCAAAAAGTTTAAAGGCTTCCTTCCTGCAATAATTTGTCGGCAAGAAACTCATTTAACCACTAATATTCTCTTCCTTCTGAACAGAAGATGAATTGGGCTGGCCTATCGCTCTTGTTTTTCTAAGGGCTTATTTTCACGTGCCTCGCACGGACCTATGTTAGTCTATGGGGCCGTTCAGACAGTCCGTGATTTTCACGCCTCGTATGTCCGCTGCGTGAAACGCACGACATGTCCTATATTTGTGCCTTGTTCGCGCATCACGCACCCATTGAAGTCAATGGGTGCGTGAAAATCATGCGCAGCACATGGAAGCACTTAAGTGTGACGCGCGTGATTCGTGCAACAGCAGTCAAAACTAAGATTGAAAACAGAAAAGCACCACGTGCTTTTCTGTTTACAAACATACAAACAGTGTCATAATGATGGCGGCTGCGCGAAAATCACGCAGCCACGCGTCATATGGTGATGACACACAGAGCTGTTAAGTGGCTTTTGCGCTAATAATGGGGTTAGTGCTAGCCTTTCCACTAGCTAAAATTAAGCCTCGCCTTGGTAATGGACGCTGTCAACCAACCAGCAGTCATTACTAAAGCAGTAGTGATTAAGTTTAAAAAAAATACATATTTTTTTATTAAAATAAAATGCCCCCACACAACCCTCGTTTATCATTTTATTGAGAATAAAAAAAACGCAGTCGTCAAAGTAATCCTCGAATCTGAATTAGTCCAAAGACCGAACCTGTCAAATAAGCGCAAACACAAAAAAATAAATTACACAGGGCCAATGTGTGATACTGTTTGTTGGATCCTGTATCTAATCCTACCACAAGGTAGGCATAGATACAGGGCCCAGCAGACAGGATCACACAACTAAGCCTAGCA
Source organism: Rhinoderma darwinii (assembly GCF_050947455.1). NCBI lineage: Eukaryota > Metazoa > Chordata > Amphibia > Anura > Rhinodermatidae > Rhinoderma > Rhinoderma darwinii. Next base: position 161,956,892 of record NC_134688.1, on the reverse strand, counting down.
CAGGTAGGCTTAAATACAGGGACCAAGGCCCCCAGCAGACTGTAATATTATATTTACCCTCCTCTTCGGCTCCAGCCTTAGCAGAGGTTCTGACCCATCCAGTTTTGCGAAGTTGTGCGCTGCGCTCCAGAATAATAACAGGGGCGGGCCCATGTAGTTTATTACATAGGCCCCAGTTACTATAGTAACTTTTAATAGACGTGCTGCGGGGGGCCGCCGGTCGCAATTGCGACCCTTTTAGCTACGCCACTGGATGGCCTAGTGTCTGTGGATAGATCTCAAAACAACTTTGGTAGACTGGATCGGTGCATGGCAGTTGCTGAACCCTGATGTGAAATTGTATTCTTGTTACTTGGCATTTTATAATGTTATGTCACAAATTGATTATCTACTGACTGATTGTTTATGTTTGACTACTATCTGGCATATTAAATACGGTGTCTGATGTGTCTTACATCATAAACCCTTGGTACTTTCATTGAGGTTAGTGCAGCCAACTGGATCCTACCCATTTAAGCTTCAACAACATTGGCTTGAGGATTTGAATAACTTTCCTGAACTATGTGATCAGATTCAGAGATTTTTTTTTAGGGTTATTTGGGGTACTTCCAGTGTTCTATGGGTGTGGAATTAGTTTATAGCATATGTTAGAGGACTTTATTTGAGAGGAATTTCTTACCAGAAGAAACTTGCTTCTGCCCATTTGGCGCAATTAACGTCCAATTGAAGTCCAACTAAGGGAAGAAGAATTTTTGCTCAACCCCTCGGAAGATAACAGAATGGTTTGGGATTCTGTGCAGGTTAAATATTAAAAATGTAAGGTGAGAAAAAGATTTAGATTTATATTGCTGAAATTCTAGATGCACTGACAAATATGCCATGAAATAGAGTCTCAGGTCCAGACGGGATGCATTTGGAGTTCTATACTAAATATGCTGATATAGTAGCCCCGGGGCTGCTGGAAATGTATAATTCAGCATTTGAGTTGGGTGCCCTTCCCAAATCTGTGTGTGAGGCAGCCATAACTTTGATACTAAAACAGGATAAAGATGCCGCAGACCCAGCATCTTATAGGCCAATAGCTTTGCTAAATACAGACTATAAGGTGCTGGCAAAAATGCTGACGAAAATGATGCTGCCTGTAATTCATACACTGATTAATAAAGATCAGGCAGCATTTATACCTGGGTGCTCGACCTCCGACAAAATCAGGAAACTGTTCTGGGCCTTGCAGTGCCCTTCTCTGGTCTCTGACTTGGTGGTGGTCTCACTTGATGCGGTCAAATCGTTTGACCGCGTCGAGTGGGACTATATTCGGCTAATTTTGGAACATTTTGGCTTTGGACCGAGGTTCTCGGCATGGGTGTTAGGCCTCGTTTACACGAGCGTGATATACGTGCGTGCGACGCGCGTGCTTTTCACGCGTGTCGTACGCACCTATATTAGTCTATGGGGGCATGCAGACAGTCCGTGAGTTTTGCTCAGCGTGAGTCCGCTGAAAAAAAACCTCACATCATGTCCTATCTTTGTGCGCTGTTCACGCATCACGCACCCACTGAAGTCAATGGGTGCGTGAAAACCACGCATGCCGCACGGAAGCACGTGCTTTTCTGTTTACAAACATACAAACGGAGTGTCATAATGATGGCGGCTGCGCAAAAATCCAGGTCCATAACAGCTCCGTGTGTCAGCAGCATATGATGCGTGGCTGCATGATTTTCGCGCAGCCGCCATCATTATGACACTCTGTTTGTATGTTTGTAAACAGAAAAGCACGTGGTGCTTTTCTGTTTTCATTCAGTTTTTACTGCTGTTGCGCAAATCACGCGCGCCCCACGGAAGTGCTTCCGTGTGCTGCGCGTGATTTTCACGCACCCATTGACTTCAATGGGTGCGTGATGCGCGAAAAACGCGATTGTGCTATTTCTGAGTCAACCTGAATAATCTTTGGGGAAGGTTCTAAGCTTGATTAATTATTATGGCAAGTTCTCAGGTATCAAGATTTATGTTATAATAAATCTGTTGTTTTAGATGTGGATTGGACTTTGGCCCAAAATAGCAAATCTATGTGGATTGAGCATTCAGAGCACAGTTAAATATATGGGTAGAGTAGTTGTTCATGCTTCAGATTATATCTGGTTGAATGTTGTTCCTTTAATTAAGAAACTGAGAGATAAGGCCACCTATTGGAAGCATCTCCTCCGCTCGCTTGGGGCAAGAGGGTTTCTGGTTAAGATGGTCTGTCTCCCTTTGATTCTATATGTTTTTCAGAATTCTCTCATACGCCTTCCTGAGGTAATTTTTTCTACACTGGATTCTATTACTAGAGATATTTTATAGCATGGGAAAAATGCACGTATAAGGCCTCATGCACACGACCGTGTTTTTGCGTCCGCAATTCAACCGCAAATCCACGGGTAAATTGCGGACCCATTCATTTCTATGGGCCCATACACACTATCCGTGTTTTCACGGCTCTCCGCATGTCCGCACATCCGTGCCGCAGAAACTACGGACATGTCCTATTATGGGCCGCAAATGCGGTGCGGACATGCCTATAGAAGTCAATGGGCCCGTGGAAATTGCGGATACACCGCCGTGTGTCATCCGCAGTTTTGCGGATTTGCGGAAGTGTTGCTAGGCGACGACCGGGAATGAGTTCTGTCGTCATCATGTTTTACCTAGGCTTTTTATTTTTCATCCGCATTTTGCGGATTACATACGGATGAACTGCGGAGGACATACGGATGAACTGCGGATGACATTTCACGGAACACGGTCCTGGAATTTGCGGACCAGAAAAACACTACGGTCGTGTGCATGAGGCCTAAGTCTTGATTCGTTAAGGGCTCATCTGAAGTTGGGGGGAAGGGGGGCTAGCGATTCCTAATGATAGAAAATACTTTTTTCTTCTCAGCTATAGCAACGGATTATGACTGATATGCCTATTCTTAAATACCCATATTTGAACTTTAGTACTAGAATTAATGACACATATTTGATTTTTTCAGTTTTAGTTTTAAATCTCTTAGTAAAGTCTTAGGGGCTGGCTCTGCCTACGGCTCATATACTGCAAAACTTGTGGGACAAAATAAAAAAAAGGTTTGGATGTCCTGGGTTTTATCATTGCAACTCCTATTTGGCACATATTGAAAGGAGAAATTCATCTTTTTTTGGTGGAAACATAGTTATAAACATTACAAGTTATTAAAAATAACTTGTTTCTTTTGAGCATTTGCTGTCATTGGGCGTTTGGCCTAAGGATTACTTTTATTATTTACAGTTAAGGCCCTATTTAAAGAGGCTCTGTCACCTCGTTATAAGTGTCCTATCTCCTACATAATGAGATCGGTGCTGTAATGTAGTTAACAGCAGTGTTTTTTTATTTAGAAAAACGATCTATTTTCACCAAGTTATGAACAATTTTAGCTTTATGCTAATGGCTTTCTTAATAGAAAAATTGGCGTGTTTTTACTTTTGACCAAGTGGGCGTTGTGGAGAGAAGTGTATGACTCGGACCAATCAGCGTCATACATTTCTCTCTATTCATGTACTCTGCACATCATGATCTAGAAAGATCACTATGTGCAGTCGCATTCACATACGTTAACGTTACTGAAGTGTCTTGACAGTGAATAGACATCCCTTTCAGCCAGGACGGGATGTCTATTCACAATCCAGATGGTTCGCTAACGTTTGTGTGGGACTTACAGCACAGCAAGCGTGATCTCCCGAGATCACTATGCCCTGAGTAAATGAATGGTGAGAAGTGTATGACGCTGATTGGTCACTGATTGGTCAGCGTCATACATTTCTCTCTACAACGCCCACTTGGTCAAAAGTAAAAGCACGCTCAGTTGGGCATTAAGAACTCATTAGCATAAAGCTAAAATAGGTCATAACTTGGTGAAAATAGATAGTTTTTCTAAATAAAAAAATCACTGCTGTAATCTACATTACAGCGCCGATCACATTATGTAGAAGATAGGCCACTTATAATGTAGTGACAGAGCCTCTTTAAACAAATTGTTTGCAAAAGAGAGCTATGGCACGCTCTTTGACTAATTCTATGGACAAAATCTATAACCTTTTTTGGAATCCTACTGAGGGTATGCTCACACGGCAAATGAAACTGCGTTTTTCAAGGGAAAACAGACTGATTTTCAGTCGTTTTGTATGCATAAAGTGTTTTTTGATGCGTTTTTTACGGCTGTTTTTGGAGCAGTTTTTCTATTGAGACAATGAAAAGCGGCTCCAAAAACGGCTCAAGAAGTGACATGCACTTCTTTTTCATGGGGCGTTCTTTTACGTGGGATTTTTATAAATGGCCGCGTAAAAAAATTCCCCCGCGTAGAGGCAGGGACACCTAGCGTCATAGATAACTATGATGCTTGGAGCCCGGCTCCCTGCAGTGTTCGGTCCGGGAAATGCGGCCAACATACGGACCGTATTACATGGACCGAACACACTCGTGTGAATCCAGCCTTAGAGTTAGTTCACACAGAGTAGCTGGGTGCTGTTTTTGATGCAGAAACTGCGTTTTTTTTTCTCCCATGAGCGGTAAAACCCAACATGCACTATCTTTGGGCACTTCTGTCTCTGATGGCTCAATGTCCACGGCTGGAATATGTCACAAAGAAACACGGGAAAAAGCTGAAGGAATTTTGACGCAGATTTTTCCACCTGCAAAAACTCAGTGTGAACAGGGCCTTAGTTAGTATTCAAAATAATTTTTCCAGGTTTTCTTGAGACTTACCGCTTTTCTGTCCATAGGATCTTTGAGTTGTGAGGAGTCTTCAAACAGAAGTCATTTTCTCAGCCACCTGAATGTCAATTTTCAGAATTTAATTTCATAATTTCATTTGCTCTTTCGTTTAAAGGCTATGTACACCTTCAAAGGGAGGTTTTTGGTTTTTTTAATAAAATGGTCAAGGTGTTTTGTGCAACTTCAAATTAGTTTTTATTAAATATTATTTTTAGATACAGCTGTGTATTCTGTACACAGAGTAGCTACATCTTGCACTGAGACCTGAATCAGTCAGGTGTATGGGACTGATGGATTCAGTGTCAGTGGGTACTGTATGCCCGACAGGAAGGTTCCAACTATAAATCGATAACATCTAAGTTATGAACTTAGATGTGAGGGATAACAGGTGGATCCTACGTGACCCACTGACACTGAACCCATCAGTCCCGTGGACTGTGCCACCGAAACATCCAAATACCCCCGTTGCAAACTCAGCAACACTCACTCCTGTTCTTCTGACTTTCACAGGGACCTGAAGAAAGAGTAGATCCGGAGTACTAAAATATAACTTTTACTGGTATAGGTAAAAAATGAACAAACATGTAAAATAACATGAGGATCCTATCTGCCAATACTGCATACAGATATTTATTTATTTTCCATCATTTCGGAATATTGTCAAGATTTCTATTGACAGCGATAAACAGCAATAAATCAGTCCGCCTTTTGTATGGTTTCCTAATATGAATGGTGCTTGATTTTTGGATCACATGTGGAAAAAATGTAAAAAAAAAAAACAGTGGGGCAATTGCCCTCCTACCCCGTATTTGGTTGGTAGTCCTCCACGTCAATGTGTCCAGCGAAATATATTGTATCCTCTCTTGGATGGTGGAAAACGACAGGTAATTCTCCCTACGCGTTTCCCGCTGACCAGGCAATTCCTCAGGGGAGATAGGTCAATGAAGCAGTAATGTCCAAAGTCAGGGCTTGCTGCTTGAAATGTAGCTGTCAATCTTAATGGAGAGGAGTGCTCAATAATTTAGAGCATGTTGAATCAGAGAAGCAGTTGTTTTCAATGTCCCTGGCGACAGGCGTTCTTTGTTTACCTCCTACCAGGAAGGATATAATCGTTGCCACTGCAAGATTGTTCTAACTTAAGGATTCCTTTTGCCACTGCAAACTTGCTCCAATCGAGCTTTCCCTCGTGCAAGAAATGACAGCCGAGCAGCACATTGAAAACAACTGCTTCTCTGATTCAACATGCTCTAAATTATTGAGCACTCCTCTCCATTAAGATTGACAGCTACATTTCAAGCAGCAAGCCCTGACTTTGGACATTACTGCTTCATTGACCTATCTCCCCTGAGGAATTGCCTGGTCAGCAGGAAACACGTAGGGAGAATTACCTGTCGTTTTCCACCATCCAAGAGAGGATACAATATATTTTGCTGGACACATTGACGTGGAGGACTACCAACCAAATACGGGGTAGGAGGGCAATTGCCCCACTGTTTTTTTTACATTTTTTCCACATGTGATCCAAAAATCAAGCACCATTCATATTAGGAAACCATACAAAAGGCGGACTGATTTATTGCTGTTTATCGCGGTCAATAGAAATCTTGACAATATTCCGAAATGATGGAAAATAAATAAATATCTGTATGCAGTATTGGCAGATAAGATCCTCATGTTATTTTACATGTTTGTTCATTTTTTACCTATACCAGTAAAAGTTATATTTTAGTACTCCGGATCTACTCTCTTTATTCTGATACTACGGAGAAGTGAATTTACAATTATCCAGGTGGGGGATATACAACACCACGAATAATCGTTTCACAGGGACCTGTAAATAAAATGGACACTAAACTTTTCAAACAGCTTATGCTAATTAATAGTATACTGGATATCTATCAACTTTGCAATTTACTTACTGTTAAAATGTTTTATCCATGCAAATTCTTTGTGAAGTTACCACCACTAAGAGTCTCCCTTCCTGTACAGCTTATTCTAAAAAGTTACGTATGTTTTAAAGCGTACCTCCAATTATACTGACATTTAGAAAAACTATTAGGCGGAGTTCACTCGTAGCGGATACACTGCGTAATAGCACAAAGCGCATCAGCCCTGTCTGCTGCAGGTAATTCCAGGGCGAAAATGCGCACCAAACTGTGGTGCAGTTTTCCACCCGGAATGTTCGCAGCGAAAAACTGCAGCACTGAAGCCGGCCAGCCTCCTGGGATTACACCTCATCCCAGGAGACCAGCCCTCTGACATCATCCAGGCCGGCCTCCTGGGATGACGTTTCATCTATGTGACCACCACAACAGCATGTGATTGGCTACAGCGTCGGTCACATGAGACGAAGCGTCATCCCAGGAGGCTGAAACCGACTCCTAGGTAAGTTTATAATTTTTTTTTCTGAGTTCCGTTTTTTTGCGGCAAGATCGCTGCAAATCCGCCACAAAAAAACAAAACTGCTATTTGATGCGGGATTTACATCCCCATTGAATTCAATGGGGAAATCCTGCAACATATAAGCAGCGTTTACGTAGACAATTGACATGCTGCGGAGTGAATCTCCGCACCACAGGTCAATTTGAGCGGTATTTCCACAGTGGGTGGATGAGATTTGTTCAAACAAATTCCGTTGTGGAAAATCTGCAGTATTTACGCAACGTGTGAACTGGCCCTTGTAGTGCCGGAGTGTGCACAATAGTTTTTCAAAATAACTTGTATTAGCGTGCCTGCTTCTTACTACAGCACAGACCAGCCAGATTCCGTGCTGCTGGTGGCTCATAACTCTGCATTAGTAGAGAGGGTGTTCTGCTAGTCTCCATGTCTCCCCTAACCAGAAGGGTCACCAGCACGATTTGATCACGTTCCATTCAAAAGCGCTGGCAGTTCTGCATACAGGAGCCATGGAGACAAATAGGAGACACACTCTCCTACTGCAGAGTTATAAGCCGCCAGCACCACGGACTATGGGCGGTCCGTGATGTAGCTAGAAGCACTAATAGAAGTTATTTACAAAAACAAATTATTGTGCACACTAAAGTATAATAGTTTTTCTAAAGAGCATCAGTATAATTGGAGGTAGGCTTTAAGTAGGAGTGACCACTAGCATTGCAATAATAAAGTCCATAAGAAGGGGAGACTGTCAAAATTGCCAAGCAATTTGACATATTTGTGTATGCAATCTATGCTGGATTTCCTCTTGCCAACTATGATAAATGTGACATTTCCAATTTGTCTTCGTGGAGTTTTTTTTTTTGGATTAAAACAAAATTTAAAAAAAAAACAACCAGTAATATGTATGACCAACATAACACAATCATTCCACTGGGAGTCCCACTCATTACAAGGACTAAAAAGGGCCGCAGTCCATTTGACATTTTATCTGCACGCCACCAACTCCTGAACAGGCATTGTGCAGAGAACTGTAGCAAAATGTGTCGTAAATGGGATTGTGCTGCAATACTACACACAGTATCTAGACAGAAGTCGCAGCACTATACCCGTTGCTTTATTTCTAATGAGTGGAGACGCTAGCAGCAAGCCCCTACAATCAGCAAGTTATGGCATTTGCTAGAGAAAATTCCTTTAAGGCTTTGTTCACATCTGCATCTGGGTTCCGTTCAGGGGTTCAGTCGGACCTTTCAGTCAGGGGAACCCATAGCTTTCCGTTTGCATTACCAATGATAACGCTTCCGTTGCTAATGGCTTCCGTTACTAATGGTTTAAGTTTTCTCCGTTTCATAAGGTTTCCATTTTTCCGCCGGAATAAACAGTGTAATAGACTACGCGATTGGTTCCACCAAAAAAACAGAAACCTTACGGAACGGATACAAACGGAAACTATTAGAAAAGGAAGCGATGGTAATGCAAACTGAAAGCTATGGTTTCCATTCATGGGTTCCCCTGTTGGAAAGTTCTGACAGAACCCATGAACCGAACACTGACGCAGATGTGAACGAAGCCTTAGCGAGTTCTATGATGGGTCTTAAAGTCTTACCGCCTACCTTCTGGTAGTAGTGATATGGGTTAATGACCAGCAGTCGGCAGGTGATACAATGCCCCCAATAGCAAAATATACACTGTAAATCTCTTGATATTTTGCAATAACATATTAGTATTTATTTTTATGTTTGTCAAATTTTGAAAATAAATATATTTAAATGGAACCAAAACAAAAGTTAAATATAGTTTATTTTTTGCCAGTTGTTGAAAAACGTGTGCTGCAGAAACCAGTAACATCTGTTCCTCCAAAGATTATGGAAAGCATTTAAATCACTTGCCCAAATAAAGGAATCTTACAAACTATGATATTTTAAAATGCACAACTGCATTTCAAGGTGCAAGTCAATCTTGAAGACTTTCCCAGACCAGAAAAAATAAATCCTTAGTGACGAGAGAAAAAACATAAAAGAAAAACAAAATGCATTGAGTTCCTTTAGACCACAGTCTATAGTGCTTTAAAAGGACTTCAATATTTATGGGGTGTCAATCACATGTGCAAAATACAATATTTTACTCTAATTTCTTTACTTGGAACAATATACAATAAATTTAGCTCGATAACATAGCACATTCCATTCATTTTACGCTACTGAACAGAAGTAAAGGGTTCATTATGGATTCAATTGGGAGCTCCAACCTAAAATATGAAAGAAAACAAATCTTGCACATAAAGTAACGGAACAGAATGCTAAATGTGCTAAGTGGTTACACCCCAATGTCCTTCACAAGCAGCTAATAAAAAAAAGAAATTACTATTTTCTTTGTAAGTGACGTAACACATTCTTTTCCGAGTCACAAGATATAGCAATTCTCCGGGATAGTTCAGTGCACACATTTTACGCTGTGGAGCAAATACAAAGACCCTCAGCTCAAATACAAGAATTGTAAACCAGCATACAAATTTACGGTACATTCACACGGCTTCTCACTCTCACAAAAGAAAAAAAAAAAAACTATTCTACCAAATATTAGAAGATGGGTTTTAGCAGAGTATGGGTGTTTTTCCCATGACCGTATGCAATATGGATTTTTCTCCTAAATTGTAACTCCATTCAAATTTTGTTTCAGACAAGATTAAGTAAGTAACTTGCATTTGTGCGCAGTTGCCCATGCAAATAATATTCGAATCCAATCCAAATTAAACGTAGTCAGTTCAGAACACATCAACATCACAATAGCCCGTCAGCATCAAGTTAAAAAAAAATCCCTTATATTCAATGTCAATCTGTTACGCTAAATAGAAACAAGCCAATAACATAGTGAGAACCATGTTAGAAGTATTGAGGTCCATAATCATTGGGAAGCATACCGAAAATAAAACCTTGCTCCCTCAACTGGAGGCAACATGGCTTAAATTCCCAAAACAAGACAATCCCGTGTCCAACATCTTCATCGAGTTGATTCGTCATCCATTTGCGAGATGGAGGAATTCAGAGTGGTTCGGATGCTTTTCAGAAACACAATGGGATGTCAGTCAGCTCTGTAAATATATGTGCCTCTTGCCATCCAGTTCAGGAAGAAAACCAGCAGTGGTTGAGGTTGCTGCTTTGTGTACGGTCTTCGCTTTATCTTGTAGGAATAGTCTCTGCAATCTAGGTCTTTTTTTTAACGTGGCGGAATATGATTGCTGTAGAAATGTACACCACATATTACTTTCTAAAGTACAATTTATCAATTGTCAAAACTACAGATCAAGATCACCTGGGTTCTACAAATAGTAACCATGTTTTATATGCAGTCCTCTCGCAATGCTTTTCTTTGGGTAAACACGTGGGAAAAAAAACCCGAAAAAAAACCAAACTTTTTTTTTAAACCTTTGCAGCTAAAATAGTCATGTCTACCTAAATTACATAAAACCGCTATTGTATATTGCACGCAGAACAGCAAGGGTCATCCTTATCAGGCTGAGCTGCATAGTTCATTTGTCTCACAATCTCTGCAAAGAGCTCATCCACCATTGTTTTACTTTTCGCTGATGTTTCCATGAAAGGACATCCCCAGTCTTCGGCCAAGGCACGTCCTTCGTTGGATGATACTTCACGTTCACTTTCTAGGTCAACTTTATTGCCAACCAAGATCACTGGGACCTTTTCATATCTGTATAGAAAAAAAAAAAAAAAGAAAATCAATAATAAAAAAAATACTGATATATAGGGTCATAAACACCAGTTTAGTAAAGTAGGTTTTTTTAATGTGCGGACTTTCCATTTTGATGCGTAAAACAGGTGCAGATTTTGGTGCATTTTTTTTTTATCCCGAGACGGAAATGCTATATAAATTAGATTGCTGTGGATGTTAAAATTTGCACTGCAGGTCAATTTGTGTGCCGAAAAATTCTGCACCGTGTTGATATTACTTAAATTACTGTTCACTTTACAGATACTTTATTATGCTGCAGATTTACCACAGGAAAATATGTGCGGCAAATCTGCACGTAATATGCATTGTGTGCATGTGGTCTAAGAGTAAAGCGCAAAAACACCAAAACAGACTTTTATACGTATAATTTAATAATAAAAGTTATGAATACATAGAAACAATATCTCTGCCACACCATATATGGGGAGGCTTAGGCTTACTAGTCTTCTACTCCAATTTGTCATAACATTACCGCAGTGTAAATACATCCAGATTCTGCAAAAATGTTTTAAAAAAGAAGGAATTTAAGGTGCATTTTTCTAGAACTGTGATTATACAGACGGCTCCGTTGGTCAAACTTCAAGCCTGTTCTGAAAAAAAAACCAAAAGCTGCATTCTGGTTGTCATAGGCCACTTCATAAGTAAGGTATATGACAAACCTCATTGTGAAAGTACCGTATGTACACAGACAACCTCAGTTGAGACAGGGTAGATTAAAAAGTGAGCTGGTGGAGATCTCCCCCCCCCCCCCAACCCTCCTCATTAACCCCTTAGTGACCACCAATACGCCTTAGGCTAGGCCGTCGCCTTTTCACGACAGCCCAGTCCAAGTCCTGCACGGGTGTCCCGTGTAGGCTGGAGTGGGTGCTCGGGTGTCTGATGACAGCCAGGCTCCAGCGGCCACGATCGAAGTTTACTTAGATTGCGGCTGTTTAACCCGTTAAATGCTGCGGTCAATAGCGACCGCTGCATTTAGAAAATTTGCAGAGGGAGGGACTCCCTCCCTCACCCATCGGCGGCCCTCAAATGCAATTGCGGGCCTACGATGGGGTGCCATGACAGCCAGGGGCCTGATAAAGGCCCTCAGGTCTGCCCTGGGTATATGCCTATTAGGACATGCCAGAGACATGGCCTAATAGATTGCCTGTCCGTTTTACACGGACAGGCAATAATGCTTTGGTATACTAAGTATACCAGCACGTGAAACGGCCGTAGGCAACTCCACATCCTGACCTAGATCCTTTTTTGTAATAAAGAAAATATTTTTTGCCAGCTTCGGTGAGTGCCTCGATCATTCCTCTACATATATATTCAGCTTTTTGTGCTATTCTTTCGAAGAGCAACTCCGTGGCAATTTACCTGCAATCATCCAACAGTAAGCAAGCCATATTTCAACTCCTATTCCGACTGTGCGGTTTTGGTAGTGCCAGCCTCTTTCCTTCTTCCCATTGATTATTTAGTAAAAGTGTCAAAAAATTAAATTAAAAAGTACACGTGATATATCGCCGCGACAGTAATGATCCAAACAATAAAGTTAAAGAGGCTCTGTCACCACATTATAAGTGGCCTATATTGTACATGTGATTGGCGCTGTAATGTAAATTACAGCAGTGTTTTTATTTAGAAAGCGTCATAGACTTCTCTCCATTCATTTATACAGCACATAGCGATATAGCTATATCGCCATGTGCAGCCACATACACACGGTAACGTTACTGCAGTGTCATGACAATGAATATATATTACCTCCAGCCAGGACGTGATGTGTAATCAGAATCCTGACCACTTCTGTAGCGTCTCTGTGATTTACAGCACAGCACAGCGAGATCTCGCTGTAAATGACAGTTTACAGCGAAATCTCACGAGACTACGCCTGCTATGCTGTAAATCACAGAGAAGTGGACAGGATTCTGAATACACATGACGTCCTGGCTGAAGGTAATGTATATTCACTGTCAGGACACTGCAGTAACGTTATAGTTTGTTTATGTGGCTGCACATAGCGATATAGATATATCGCTATCTGCAGTGTAAATGAATGGAGAGAAGTGTATGACGCCGATTGGTCAGCGTCATACACTCCTCTGTACAATATCCACTTGGCCATATAGTAAAACACGCCCAGTTCTCCGTTGAGAAACTCATTAGCATAAAGCTAATATAGGTCATAACTTCTTCAGAAATGATAGTTTCTCTAAATAAAAAACACTGCGTAATCTACATTACAGCGCCGATCACATTATGTACAAGATAGGCCACTCAATGTGGTGACAGAGCCTTTTTAACATGTAATTCACTAGGTGAATCCCGTAAAGGAAAAAAAAAAAAAACGCAAACAGCGAAATTGCTATTTTTTTTCCATTGTCCCCCAAAAAAGTAATAAAAGTTAATCAATCAATAAGTCCCACGTACCCTAAAACAGTACCAATCTAAACTACGTCTCGTCCCGCAAAAGACAAGCCCACATATCACTATATTGACGGAAAAATGTAAAAAAAAAAAATTACGTCTCTTGGAAAGAAACGATGCAAAAACAAATAATTTTAGTCCAAAAGAGTTTATTGTGCAAAAGTAGTAAGACGTAAAAAACACCTCTACATATGTGGTATCATCGTAATCGCACTGACCCATAGAATAAATGTAACATGTTATTTACGCCGCACAGTGAATGCCGTGAATTTAAAACGCATAGGACAATGATGGAATTTCAGGATTTTTTCCTATCCCCCCCTCAAAAAAAAAAAAGTTTATATATGTTAATAAAAAAAATGGTGCCATTAAAAAGTACAACTAATCCCGCAAAAAAGCAAGTCCTCATACAGCTATGTCGACGGAAAAATAAAAAAAAAGTTATAGCTCTTTGAATGCAACTATAGAATAACGAAAAAAATTGCTTGTCATTAGGGCATAAAATAGGCTGGTCACTAAGGTGTAAAAGAGGTTCTAAGCCTAAGGATATTTTTTGAGAAATCTAATTGATAATGCAACCTAAGATGGTAAATAGTATGATTTGACTGCTGCCAAGTCGTTCCTCCTTTTTACCGCTTCGAGCCAAGTCACGACAGCAGGGCTCAACCGTAGTGGTGTGCACAACCGCGGTGTGTCATCCGCAGGCCGTGCACATGGCCTCGTGCATTCATTTCTATGAGCCTGGACCGCAAAACGCGGCCGTAATATGACATGCCCTATCTTTTTGCGGTCCAGGCTCCTGGGCAATGCACGGACCATGGAAACCATGGTCGTGTGCATGGGACCATTGAAATGAATTGCGGCAAAAATAAGTTTGTTTGCATGGGGCCTTAGTAGAGATCAGTTTTTAAAGTCATGTACCGACTCCAACTCAGGCGTCAAAATAAAAATATTAAATATTATACAGTACCAGTCAAAAGTTTGACACCTTTTCATTCAATATTTTTTTTATGCTCTACATTGTAGATTCATATTGAAGACATGAAAACTTTGAAGGAACACACATGGAATTAAGTGGTAAACAAAAAATGTGTTGAACAAACCAGAATATGTTTTTTATTTTAGATTCTTCAAAGTAGCCCCCTTTTGCTTTGATAATGGTGCATTACTGGGGATACTGTTCGTAATTCATTCAGAATTCAAGGAACACTTAACCAGCATGGCTACCACAGCATTCTGTAACATGCCATCCAGTTTGGTTTGCGCTTAGTGGGACCATCATTTCTTTTTCCAACAGGACAATGACCCCAAACACACCTCCAGGCTATGTAAGGGTTAATTTACCAAGGACGACAGTGATTGAGTGCTCAGATGACATGGCTGAGTTGGGGATGAGCTGGACCGCAGAATGAAGGAAAAACAGCCAAGTGCTCAGCACTTCTGGGAACTCCTTCAAGACTGCTGTCAAACCATTCTAGGTGACTACCTCATGAAGCAGATTAAAAGAATGGCAAGAGTGTTTTCTTTCAGTGATTCGTCAATAATCAATGTTAGACTCAGGTAAGGTTGGAAGATTTCTCCAGAACTCTATGGGCAATCTGTGCAGGGATCAAGTACCAGCACATGAGAACCAGGGTCATTTTTTATTTTAACACTAAAGTGGGCCAGGTGCAAAATTTACATGAGTGGGCCACTCCTCCTGAACAGACTGGAGTGCAGAGGGTTAATATTGTCTTTGTTCCCAGTGATCGCGCTGCACTAGGAACTGTGAGTGCCAGGGCTGTGCTGTAGTGTCCGGTGTTTATTACATGGTCTACCACTCTTCTGTGCAAACCTCTTCCCTGCTCCTATATTCCCCCCCCCCCCTTAGCACCGAGCCAATCCGCTCAGATGCCGTGGCATGGCTATGCCGGATTTGCGGCTATGGGTTCCTCTGCCGCTCCCTCCAGATTTGCGGTGGAACATTTCTGACGCAAATCCAGTATGCGTGGACATATCCTTAACCCCTTCAAGACACAGCCTGTTTTGGCCTTCAGGACACAGCCAATTTTTTCAAATCGGACATGTTTCACTTTATGTGGTAATAACTTCGGAATGCTTTTACCTATCCAAGCGATTCTGAGATTGTTTTCTCGTGACACATTGGACTTTATGATACTGGCAAAATTTGCTCGATACATTAAGTATTTAATTGTGAAAAACACCAAAATTTAGCGAAAAATTGCAAAAATTAGCATTTTTCTAAATTTATATGTATCTGCTTGTAAGACAGGCAGTAATACCACACAAAATTGTTGCTAATTAACATCACCCATATGTCTACTTTAGATTGGCATCGTTTTTTGAACATCCTTTTATTTTTCTATGACATCACAAGGCTTAGAACTTTAGCAGCAATTTCTCACATTTTCAAGAAAATTTCAAAAGGCTATTTTTACAGGGGCCAATTCAGTTGTGAAGTGGATTTTAGGGCCTTATATATTAGAAACCCTCAATAAGTCACCCCATTTTAAAAACTTCACCCCTCAAAGTATTCAAAACAGCATTTAGAAAGTTTCTTAACCCTTTAGATGTTTCACAGGAATTAAGGCAAAGTAGATGTGAAATGTTCAAATTTCTTTTTTTTTTGCAGAAATTCATTTTTCATCTATTTTTTTTGTAACACAGAAAGTTTTACCAGAGAAATGCAACTCAATATCTATTGCCCAGATTCTGCAGTTTTTAGAAATACCCCACATGTGGCCCTAGTGCACTTATTGACTGAAGCACAGGCCTCAGAAGCAAAGGAGCACCTAGTGGATTTTGGGGCCTCCTTTTTATTAGAATATATTATAGGCACCATGTCGGATTTGAAAGGCTCTTGCGGCACCAAAACAGTGGAAATCCCCCAAAAGTGACCCCATTTTGGAAACTATACCCCTTGAGGAAATTATCTAGGGGTATAGTGAGCATTTTGACCCCGCAGGTTTTTTGCAGAAATTATTGGAAGTAGGCCGTGAAAATGAAAATCTAAATTCTTTCAAAGAAAATGTAGGTTTAGCTTATTTTTTCTAATTTCCACAAGGACTAAAAGGAGAAAATGCACCACTACTTTTGTAAAGCAATTTCTCCCGAGTAAAACAGTACCTTGCATGTGGTCATAAACGGCTGTTTGGACACACGGCGGAGATTAGAAGGGAAAGAGCGCCATTTGGCTTTTGGAGCTCAAATTTAGCAGGAATGGTTTGCGGAGACTACGTCGCATTTGCAAAGCCCCTAAGGGACCAAAACAGTGAAAACACCAAAAAAGTGACTCCATTTAGGAAACTACACCCCTTGAAGAATCCATCTAGGGGTGTAGTGAGCATTTTGAACCCACAGGGGCTTCATATATTTTATTAGAATTGGGCAGTGAAGATAAAAAAAATCCTTTTTTTCCAATAAGACATAGCTTTAGCTCAACATTTTTCATTTTCTCAACAAATAAAGGAATAAAAGAGCCCCAACATTTGTAAAGCAACTTCTCAGGAGTACGGCAATACCCTATTTGTGGTCATAAACTGCTGTTTGGGCATATGGCAAGGATCAGAAGAGAAGGAGTGCCGTTTGGCTTTTGGAGCACAGATTTTGCTGGATTGATTTCTTGACACCATGTCACTTTTGCAAAGCTCCTAAGTTACCAGTACAGTGGAAACTCCCCAAAAGTCACTCGATTCACAAAACTACACCCCTTGAGGAATCCATCTAGGGGTGTAGTGAGCATTTTGACCCTACAGGTGTTTCATAGATTTTATTAGAATTGGGCAGTGAAAATAAAAAAAATCCTTTTTCTTCAATAAGACGTAGTTTTAGCTGAAAATGTTTCATATTCTCAACAAATAAATGAAAAAAAGCACCCCAACACTGGTAAAGCAACTTCTCCTGTGTACGGCAATACCACATATGTGGTCATAAACTGCTGTTTGGGCACAGAGTAGGGCTCCGAAGGGAAGGAGCGCCATTTGGCTTTTGGAGTACAGATTTTGCTGGATTGGTTTCTGGTCGCTATGTCGCATTTGCAAAGTCCCTGTGGGACTAAAACAGTGGATCCCCCCCAGAAGTGACCCCATTTTGGAAACTACACCCGTCAAAGTATTCACCTAGGGGTGTAGTGAGCATATTAACCCCACAGGTGATTGGCAGAAATTGGCGTGCACGCGATGTTGCAGAGTGAAAAGGGTTTTTCAATAGATATGCCAATATGTGGCGCCCAGCTTGTGCCACTGGAGACACACACCCCAAAAATTGTTAAAAGGGTTCTCCCGGGTATGGCGATGCCATATATGTGGAAGTAAACTGCTGTTTTGGCACACTGTATCGTTCAGAAGGGAGGTAGCGCCATTTGGCTTTTGGAGCGTGGATTTTGCTTGTAGTAGTTTTGTTTTGAGTCTTACTGGTGTTTCCGTTTATAATGTGGGGGTACATGTAAGGCGGGCGGAGTATATAAGGGGCATAGTCAGGTGGTATAGTGGGGTAAAAAAAAACAATAAAATAATCCATAGATGTGTGTTATGCTGTGACTTTCTGCACAGGCCGGTGTCGCACTAATAAATGGTCTTTACTTAGTCCCCTTTTGGACCACACTCTGGACCTTTGCAGTTTGGGGGATTTTGCAGGAAAGTGTTGTCCTGGTATAATACGGGCGCCCTCACTTCCAGCGGATATGTTTGGGCCCTCCCCTTCCTGGTTCCCTAATTTTAGGGGCCTTGATAATTCGCCACTTGAAACAGAAGAAACGTTCCCCTCGGGTCGGCACAACTGCATATTTTTATTTCCTGGCTTATTGGTGCCTTGACTAATTTTATTTTTTCATAGACGTAGTGGTATGAGGGCTGTTTTTTTTTTGTGTGACGAGCTGTAGTTTTTATTTGTACTATTTTGGGGCACATGCGACTTTTTGATCACTTGTTATCCTTTTTTTTTGGGAGGCAAGGTGACCAAAAAACAGCAATTCTGGCATATTTTTTTAGTTCTTTTTATACAGCGTTCACCACGCATTATAAATTACATGTTCACGTTATTCTGCGTGTCAGTCCGATTCCGGTGATACCTAATTTATAGCACTTCTTATGTTTTACAACTTTTTGCACAATAAAATTACTTTTGGAAAGAGAATGGATTTTTTCTGTCGCCAAGTTGTGAGAGCCAGAACGGTTTTACATTTTTCGTCGACGGAGCTGTATGACGGCTTGTTTTTAGCGAGACGAGTTATAGTTTTTATTGGTACCATTTTTAGGTACATGCGACTTTTTGATCACTTTTTATTTCAATTTTTGGAAGACAAAGTGACCAAAAAATAGCAATTATGTCAGTATTTTTTAGTTTGTTTTTTTTACGGCGTTCACTGCGCTGGATAAATAACATAATATTTTATAGTTAAGGTCGTTACGGTCGCAGCGATACCAAATATGTATGGCTTTATTATTTTTTTCAATAATAAATGACTTGATAAGGGTAAAAGGGCGATTGTGTTTTGTGTTATTATTTAAAACTTTTATTGTATTTTTTACAACTTTTATTTTTACTTTTTTTACACTTTTTTTTACACTTTTCTTTAGTCACACTAGGGGACTTGAAGGTCCAACTGTTTTATTGATGTTCTAATACATTGCACTACCTATGTAGTGCAATGTATTAGAACTGTCAGTTGTTCACTGACAGCAAGCCGATCAGGCTCCGCCTCCGGGCGGGGCCTAATCGGCTAACGTAATGGCAGATAGGAAGCCATTGTTAGGCATCCTGTTGCCATAGTAGCAGTCGCCAGCCTTGCCATCGCGTGGCAAGGCTGCCGATTGCATACAAACCACTTTGATGCAGCGATTGCATTGAATCGCTGCATTGAAGGGGTTAATGCTAGGAATCGGAGCTAGCTCCGGTTCCTGGCGATAGATCGGGGTGTCCGCTGTAACATACAGCGGACACCCACTGCTGATGACGCCGGCTCAGCTTCTGAACCGGAAGCTGAGCCGGCGCCATCTTGCCGATGGTACCGGAAGCCTCCTGGGCCCCGCCGACGACGGGGCATAGGAGGATTCCGTTACTGGCGAACCGGGAGGTAAGTATTACCCCTCCGATCGCATTTGCAGCCACCGGCAACCCAGCGATCACGTTGCTTTGTCGCCGGTGGCTATAAACTCCTCACATGCTGCGATCTCTATTGAACGCAGCATGTGAGGGGTTAATCGGTCGGATCGGAGGCTAGCTCCGGTCCTGGCCGATACCTCAGGGTGACAGCTGTAACATATAGCTGTCACCCGGCGGTGATGTCGCTGGCTCAGCTCCTGAGCCAGCTTCATCTCCATCACGTACAGTTACGTGGAGATGCGGGAAAAGGCCATCTCCCATCACGTAACTGTACGTGAAAATGCGGGAAGGGGTTAAGGAGCAAAATCTCAGTCATAAATTACAGTAGGTCACCGCCGGTGTTTATCAATACATGAGGCAACTTTTGGGTAATAACCAAGCATGACGTAGGTTATATCAGAAATTTAGGTTTGGACCAGCTACAAAAATGGTTCAAACCTGAAGTTCTGATAACCATGCGCTGTGAAGGGTTTATTACACAAAACGCTGCTTTATGTATTGATACACCGAAGCGATGTTTTGGGTGACAGGGATTGCTAATAAAGAATGACTTGAAGCATATCACCCACTATCCTATTCGTCTACTTTCTAGGTATTGCCAGTGGAGAGGACAATCTGTGCAGGAAAAATATTTATGGGTGCACATTCCCTAATAAAGGGGAGTCTACCGCATGAGCCCCAGTTTAAGAACACACAACCGAAGAGGGTGTAGTCATGTGTTGCACAGTTTTAAGCTACAAATACCACCAGGTAACATGACCAAATCCTGTAAGACCATGGTTGAAGCCCTAGCCCAGTGACATCTAACCAGGGTATCCTGGAAGGCAGTGACAAGAGCTGCCACTTTTACAGTTGGGATGTAAATTTCAGCAAGCCCTAAAATTTTTGGCATGAGGGGGACAGGCAAAGCGAGAAAAAAAAACCAAACCCTGTCCAGAACATAAAATGCTTTATTTATCCCTACACCAAAATTCTTTGAAGCAATAAATGTGAAAATGGGTTCTCGAGAGTGAAAACATTTTACAGAGGGTTCAATGGTAAAAGAGGTTGAGAATCCCTTCCTGTTAAAGGGTTTGTCCCACAAAGAACATTTATCACCTATCCAATGGATTGGTAATAAATGTTTGATTGCTGGGGGCCCCACACAATCATTGGAATCCAAAGCCCCGTCCCTCCTCACTGCAGTTGTGCGAGTTTGAATGGAGCGGTGGACATTCACGCACCATGCTGCTCCCTTCGACGTCTATGGGGCCGAGCATTCTAGTGATTGGTGTGGGTCCCAGCAGATCCCTGTAGATAAATGGCTATTGTAGGATAACCCTTAATATTTCAGAGTCCTGTATAGTAGATTAAATACGCCACAGATGAAAGTAGAATTAAAGTCAACTTTCAAAGCTTGTTCCGGTGTGTGAACAGTGCTTCAACTTGTCATTTTAAAAACCCATCCAAAATCGCCCTTTAGTAAGGCTGGGTTCACACGACCATGTTACGTCCGTAATGTACGGAACGTATTTCGGCCAGAAGACCCGGACCGAACACACTGCAGGGGGCCGGGCTCCTAGCATCATAGTGATGCACGACGCTAGGAGTCCCTGCCTCTGCGTGGAACTACTGTCCCGTACTGTAATCATAATTACAGTACGGGACAGTTGTCCTGCTAAGACCATCCATAATAATTCTAATTCATGTACAAATTAGCGGATTTTTCAGACGGTTTAGACAACAGGAAAAAAGGATTTCATATTTTACAAAGAAAAAAAAAGCTATTTGTTAAACCCCTTAATGCCCTGTGACGTACTATTACATAACGGGCGGTGGACTGAACGCGAACTGACGTACTAATACGCCATAGAGTTAACAGGGTACTGTGTCTGCAGACACAGTTTAAAACCGTAATAGCTTAACGCTATCATGGCTTCAAGGCCAGGACATATGCTAGCCTCTGATCCGGCCGATTAAACCCTTAGATGCCGCATTCAAAAGCGAGCGCTGCATCTATGGTGTCTACAAGCAGATCGGAACTCTGCAATGAAATTGCGGGATTCCGATGACTGCTCAGGCAGACCGGGGTCTAACAAAGGCCTCCTGTCTGCCTAGAACAGATGCCTGCTAGGTCCCGCCCAGAGGCTGGGCCTAAAAGGCGTCCAGCCGCAGTAACAAAAGATGGCGCAGGCTCAGAAGCGGAGCCTGCGACAGCCGCATGTTACAGCTGACACCGTGCCGTAACGGTAGGGAACGGAGCTAGCTCCGATCCCTTTCATTAAACCCCTTAGATGCCGCGATCAAAAGCGATCGCAGCATCTTAGTGAGTTGTAGCGATCGACACTATGTGATCGTGATGATGCCGAGACTTGATATGGCAATCAGCGACCTGATAATAGCTTCGCGGCCTACCACGAACAATAGCCTATTAGGTCCCGCCCACAGACGGGACCTAATAGGCTTGCTGTCAGCGAATGACTGACAGCTCTAATACATTGCACTACGTGGGTAGTGCAATGCATTACAGTAAATATCAGAGGTGCAGGGCCTCAAATCCCCTAGTGGGACAAAAAAAAAAAAGTTTAATAAAAAAGAGTAAAAAAAAAAAAAAAGTTGCAAGTTAATAAAAACAAACACTGCCTTTTTTCCCTATAAGAAGCCTTTTGTTATAGGAAAAAAAATGAAAACGTTAGAAGAAAAAAGTACACATATTTAGTATCACCAAGTCCATAATGACCCAAATATTTTGAACATTGCAAAAAAATAAAATAAAAAACAATGCCAGAATCGCTATTTTTTTTTTTATCACCACCCCTCACAAAGCATGGAATAAAAAGTGATCATAAAGTCCCATGTACCTCAAAATAGTACCAATAAAAACTACAACCTGTCTCGCAATAAACAAGCCCTTACACAGCTTTTTTGAGTGAAAAAAATAAAATAAAAATGGCGACTCAAAATGTGAAGTGTCCAAAAGCGGATAAGATCAGGCACTATTCATCAGTGTGACGCTTGCCACATATCTCTGAATTATTTATTTACCGCATTATTATACTCTCTTATTACGCCCTGATATACCCTGCACAGGTTACACATACCTCCACATTATAAACTGAAATACCAGCAAAACCCCAAACAGAACTACTACCAAGCAAAATCTGCGCTCCAAAAGCCAAATGGCGCTCCCTCCCTTCTGAACCCTAAAGCGTGGCCAAACAGCAGCTTACGTCCACATATATGGCATCGCCATACCCGGGTGAACCAGTTTTACGAGGGGTGTGTCTTTCGGTGGCACAAACTGGGCACAACATATTGTGCACTAAAATGGCATATCGGCAGAAAATTACAATTTTCACTTTGCACCATTCCGATGCGCATTAATTATTAATGGAAAAACAACTGTGGGGGCAAAATGCTCACTACACCCCTTAACATGCCTCAAGGGGTTTAGTTTCCAAAATGGGGGTCACGACTGGGAGGGGGGGGGGGTTGTTTTACTATTTGATCTAGGAGCCCTGCAATTGTGGGTAAATGCTCTGAAAATAACAATAGACCACAAATGTGCATGTTGCTTTTCACTTCAGCTCTGTCATATGTCCAGGCAAATGTTAAATGCCTTGAGGGGTGTAGTTCCAAAAATGGGGTCACTTCTTGGGGGCTTCCACTGTACTCTGGTACCTCAGGGTTTTGCAAATGCAACATGGCGCCCAAAAACCAATCCAGCAGAATCTGCATGCCAAATAGCGCTGATGTCTTTCTGAGCCCTGCTATTTGTCCAGACAGCAGTTTATGACCACACGTGGAATATTTCCATACTCTGGAGAAATGGCTTTACAAATGTTGGGGAGATTTTTCGCCTTTATCCCTGAGGAAATAAAAATATATTCACAAGACCTCTTCAAACAGGACATGGTGCGTAAAATATATTCGAATAAAAAGAAGGCCCCAAAATCCTCAAGGTGCTCCTTTGCTTCAGAGGTCTGTTTCAGTGAATTGGCACACTAGGGCCACACGTGGGATATTTCTAAAAACTGCAGAATGCGGGCCATAAATATTGAGGTGTGTTTCTCTGGTAAAATCTTCTGTTACAGAAAAAAACCAAAAACGATTAAAAATGAATTTCTGCAAAAAACAATACATTTCATCCCTACTTTGCTGTAATTCTTGTCAAACACCTAAAGGGTTAATAAAACGTTCTAAAATGCTGTTTTGAATACTTTGAGGGGTTCAGTTTTTAAAATGGGGATTTGCATTGTATGGGCGCCTCAAAACCACTTCACAACTGAACTCGTCCCTGTAAAAATAGCCTTTGGAAATTTTCTTGAAAATGTGAGAAATTTGTGCTAAAGTTCTAAGCCTTGTAACGTCCTAGAAAAACAAAAAGGATGTTCAAAAAATGATGCCAATCTAAAGTAGACATATGGGAAATGTTAATTCGTAATACCACACAAAAGAAATGCTATCTGTCTTACAAGCAGACATTTAAATTTAGAAAAATGCAAATTTTTCGCAAAATTTGGGTGTTTTTCACAATAAAATACTGAATGTATTGACTAAATTTTACCACTAACTTAAAGTATAATGTGTATCGAGAAAACAATCTCAGAATCGCTTGGATAGGTATAAGCATTCCAGAGTTATTACCACATAAAGTGACACGTCAGATTTTAAAAATGGGGCTGCGTCCTGAACTTGCCAACTAATCCCCTTAAAGAGGCTCTGTCACCAGATTTTGCAACCCCTATCTGCTATTGCAGCAGATAGGCGCTGCAATGTAGATTACAGTAACGTTTTTATTTTTAAAAAACGAGCATTTTTGGCCAAGTTATGACCATTTTTGTAGTTATGCAAATGAGGCTTGCACAAGTCCAAGTGGGTGTGTTTAAAAGTAAAAGTCCAAGTGGGCGTGTATTATGTGCGTACATCGGGGCGTTTTTAATACTTTTACTAGCTGGGCGCTCTGATGAGAAGTAACATCCTCTTCTCTTCAGAACGCCCAGCTTGTGACAGTGCAGATCTGTGACGTCACTCACAGGTCCTGCATCGTGACGGCCACATCGGCACCAGAGGCTACAGTTGATTCTGCAGCAGCATCAGCGTTTGCAGGTAAGTCGATCTTACCTGCAAACGCTGATGCTGCTGCAGAATCAACTGTAGCCTCTGCTGCCGATGTGGCCGTCACGATGCAGGACCTGTGAGTGACGTCACAGATCTGCACTGTCACAAGCTGGGCGTTCTGAAGAGAAGAGGATGTTACTTCTCATCAGAGCGCCCAGCTAGTAAAAGTATTAAAAACGCCCCGATGTACGCACATAATACACGCCCACTTGGACTTTTACTTTTAAACACACCCACTTGGACTTTTGCAAGCCTCATTTGCATAACTACAAAAATGGTCATAACTTGGCCAAAAATTCTCGTTTTTTTAAAATAAAAACGTTACTGTAATCTACATTGCAGCGCCTATCTGCTGCAATAGCAGATAGGGGTTGCAAAATCTGGTGACAGAGCCTCTTTAAGGGGTTAAAAAAAATAAAATGTTCTGTTTCACCACATTCTGAGAGCTATAACTTTTGTATTTTTTCCATCAATGCGGTGTGAGGGTTTATTTTTTGCAGGACGAGCTGTAGTTTTTATTGCCACCTGTTTCCGTAACTCCAATAGAACAGAACAGTGTAGCTCGCATGCTACGCTGCTTCTGTAACTGCCATTCACTACTATGGGAGTTACTGGAGCTACGCGGTTTCAGTAACGACTATTCAATATTTGGTGTGACCACCCTTTGCCTTCAAAACAGCATCAATTCTTCTAGGTAGACTTGCAAAGTCATGGAACTTGGTTAATAATAGACCTGAATATAATACTACAAGTATACCAAACAGATGATAATGATAATTTTCATATGTAGGTTGAAACCGTTATTTACTGTAACAGAAACAGCTGTGTAGGAGGCTTAAAACTGGGTGAGGAACAGCCAAACTGTGCTACAAAGGTGAGGTTGTGGAAGACTGTTTCATGTCACTGGTCCACCATGGCAAGACTGAGCACAGCAGCAAGTCACAATGTAGTTATACTGCATCAACAAGGTCTTTCCCAGGCAAAGATTTAAAAGCAGACTGGGGTTTCAAGATATGCTGTTCAAGCTCATTTGTAGAAGAACAAGGAAACAGGCAACGTTGAGGCTGCATTTCAGCAAATGGGGTTGGGAATTTGATCAGTATTAATAGTGTCCTCAATGCTGAGAAATGCAGGCAGATATTTATCTATCATGAAACACCATCATGGAGGCAACGGATTGGCTCTGAATTTATCACGCAGCAGGACAACGACCCCAAACATACAGCCGATATCATTAAGAACTATCTTTAGCGTAAGGAAAAAGGAGCCGTGAAAGTGATTATAAGGTCTCCACACAGCCCTGATCTCAACATAGAGTCTGCCTGGGATTACATGGAGACAGAAGGATTTGAGGAAGCCTACATCCACAGAAGATCTGTGGTTAGTTCTACAAGATGTTTGGAATAACCTCCCTGACGAATTCCTGTGTGCTAGTGTACCTAAAGAAAGTGATGTTGTTTTGAAGGCAAAGGGTAGTCACACCAAATATTAATTTGCATTAGATTTCTCTTCTGTTCATGCACTTTAAATGTTGTTAATTGATTAAAAAAAACACCTATTTTTGAAAGCGTTCTTACTTTGCAGCATTTTTCCACAACTGCCTAAAACTATTTCACAGTACTATATGTCTGTTTGTATGTGTATATGTGCCCTTGTGTCTATATATGTGCTTGTTTATGCATAGTTACAGTGTGATATATTTGCCTGTATGTCTAAAGATGTGCCTTTATGTATATACAGTATATATGATCCAGTATGTGTGTGTCTATATATGCAGTTAATTTTTGGTTTGAGGGGGGCAGCAATAGAGTCCTGCACAGGGCGCCATCCAACCTAAGGCTGGCCCTGTAAGATTGTCCAAGCAAGCAGATCTACTGATGCCAGCCAAATAGCCAGTAGTAACACTTCAGATCACGCAGGATGTATTAGGCTGGATTCACACGAGCACATTACGTCCGTAATGGACGGAACGTATTTCGGCCGCTAATCCCGGACCAAACACACTGCATGGTGTCGGGCTCCTAGCATCATAGTTATGTACGATGCTAGGAGTCCCTGCCTCTCCGTGGAACTACTGCCCTGTACTGAAAACATGATTACAGTACGGGACAGTTGTCCTGCAGCGAGGCAGGGACTCCTAGCATCGTACATAACTATGATGCTAGGAGCCCGGCTCCCTGCAGTGTGTTCAGTCCGAGACTTCCGGCCAAAATACGTTCCGTCCATTACGGACGTAATGTGCTCGTGTGAATCCAGCCTAAGGGTAAAAGCTACCACATAGATATAATAAAATTCATAGTAATGTATCTATAAAAGAAAGGAAAAACGCTACTGCACACAGAGGGAATTATAAAAGACTATATGAACAGTGTAAGTAGTCAATATCCTTTGGGCATATGAAAACTATGTAGATCAGGCGTTCTGCCTTGAACATGACTTTCACTGCAATTTGACTGAAACAGATTACAGGTTAAGAACTGAAGGGTATGTCCGCATGCACAAAGCGTTACGAAACAAGGCCGTATCGCAAAAAGCGCATTTTAGTACTTGCGGTATTCATTGTGGCCTTGTGTTGATCAGCGATTGCGGCTCATTTAAAGAGTCAATTCTAGGAACCGTTCTGAAAGTTACTACTCAAGAATAACACAACACTAATATGTGAACAGGATTTTTTAAAAAGGCCATTCACTTTTTGTCTTAAAAAAAAAAAAAAAAATTATTTTTTAAATAAACCACAGCATGTCCCCATTTTGCTTCGTTTTCCCTCATACTCAATGAGAAAAAAACTGCATCATTGAAAATCATATGTAAAAACCACAATTACAGTTTTCCATAGAAGCCGTTTTAGTAACATGCTTTGAGCTACAACACTACGTGCGAACAGGGCCTCACATTAATGTAGCATCGGGAAAAATGCTGCATGTGAACGTATCCGTGTGTTTTGGTTTTTTTTCTTACCATTCTGCCAGGATGTAGGCCTTCTCATTGACCTACTGGTGCTGCTGGACAGCTCCAACGCTGACTCTATTGTCCAGGTCATCTTTATTTTTGCCTCTTGAGAATCCATTCTTGATTACCCTATTCCGCCTCACTTTCTTGGCTTCACATAGAAGCCTGTAGTATTCAACTTCTAGACTTTTTGTATAACTACTGATTGATTTTTACTCTTGAGCTACAGTCCAAATGAATAAATTATGTTAGATTCAATCTTGTGGACTGCAGTGGTCACTCAGTAAAAATCAATCAGTAGCACTACAAAAAGTCTAGGTGTAGCCCTGGCCGTACTCTACCAACTGTCGCCACTTACCTGTAACCAGAACGTTGATTGTTTCATGACCACGTCTCTGCCCTATGCTACAAATCGTTGCCATGAATCTGTGTACCGAACTTGGACTGTTACTCCCAATTATCAGCCACTGGACACCGAATTTGCTTCCAGACGTTGACACATTCACTAGAACCCTCTGAGAACTCGTGTGTTGGAAAAAAATAGCATAAGTTCTGAGAGTTTTGCAGCTCTGGACTGTAATACAGGACTGTAACCCAAGACCAGTAGAAATTGGGGAAAATTCATTAAAACGGACATGTCAGATGCCACATTTAATCTAAAGAGCGCTGGAGAAAGGTGTGTCCAATTTATTAAAATTTGCACGCCTCAGTTAGCTGGAGTAGATTTGCGATAATATTTATGCCAATTTCTGGCATAAGTTATTGTAACTTTGTCTAGCTACAGAAGCCCTGTCCATTCAAGGCTCCGCCTACCTTTTGTTAAAGTTTCATGAGCAGCGCACCTAACTTCTGCGTTTTTTTACTAATAAAGTTAGGGCTGGGCAAATTTTTTTCAACCCTATGAACTATTTTCGATTTGAATCTGAATTTTATTTTTGTTAAATAAACTGAAAAAACAGACACATTCCAATGACAGTAGCATAGTTTACAAATTTTGGGAGCCATAGTTGTGATTGGTTGATTAATTTTGGATGCCATAGTTGGTCCAACATGTCCCGTACCCCATTACTTACAGGATGTTATGTAACTACTGGGCCCCGGCTTGTGGCGACCACTTATGTTGTAGATGGGAGGGTCCCCGGATAAAAGTTATGGAATAGGAGCAGAAGTCCGGCATAGGAGCAGAAAAATTGAATTCAAGCTGTGACGGATCTATCAAACCGGAATCAGCGACGGCCAACAGAGGACGATGACTTTTGTAGTCTTATCGATCTTTTCCTGGCATAATCTTGTCCAAATTTATGTGCAGCACAGAAAACACTGAGCAGATTTTCTGGTGTTAATACATGAGAATGCTTTTGGAAAAGTGGATGAAGCTTCAGAGAAGCAGCAGGCGTGATTCATTTGCCAAAAGATTCTCAACACTTTTCTAAGTGGAAAAGTGACAGAAAACACAACAGGTGATTGGTGCGAGGACATTCTGTTCCTCCAGAAATCTTGCCTAATTGCATTGCTATACAGCAGTGGTTCCCAAACTTTGAAGCCGGGGCCCCCATTTGGCCGAGACTTTTGTTTCGAACCTCCCACTACCGTACTTCGCCCCATTTTGTCTGACACTAGATGCCGGTACTTATCTCTATTAGAAAAATAAGTCCCTGCAACATTGAAAACAACGATATTGGAATTTTGAGCCAGATTTTGCTCTGCCTGCGCGGCGATTTTCGCCCGCGGCCATTGAGCACAGCGAGCAAAATATGCCACGAAGTACGCTTTCTCTACCTCCCATTGATGTCAATGGGAGGTCAGAGGCGTAAACGCCCGAAGATAGGGCAAGTCCCTTCTTTTTCCCGCGAGACTTTCTCCGCTTGCGAAAAAAAAAAAAAAAAACGCCTCCGCCTCCCACTGAAATCAAAGGGAGACATTTTCGGACGTTTTTTTGGCACGTTTTCCGCGTAAAAAACACACTGTGTGAACTCCCCCTTAGACATCAAACGTGACTTGATCTTAAGGGCCTGTTCACAGATCTGACCCAAAAACCTAAAAAAAAAAAAGCGTAGCACGCTGCTCTATTGGTTCTAGTAAAATGATGGACACCCATTAAACTCAATTGATTGCATTGGGTGGCGATGGTGTTAGTCATGCAACGGAACCAGCGCATCTGGTATTTTTGTGGTTCTGATCCACTGATGGGAGAACGGCAAGTGAGACACTGACGCAGGTGTGAACAGGCCCTTACTACTGCATTGCTATATAGCCTAAACAGGTACCAGTATCTAGAGGTTTCTAAAAAAAAAAACAAAAACAGGAAGGTTACCGATGGACGTGTGGATAGAAGCGGCCAAAATCAAAGGAAGTCTCTGAGAATATGTGTTTTTTATGATGAGGAGATGAAAAGAACATTACATTCTATGTAAATATAGTGCAATTTGTTTCAATTTCTCCTCATTTTCAACATAAATGGAGACATTCTTGTTTACATCTAGAACCTGAAACCCAAAACAAACCTAATACTTCTCACAGCTAGGAGTTTCCTACAATTGGGAAACCTTGGCTGATACATTGTAGCAAACCCACCAACAAGAGAAAGATTTGTGCTGCTGATGTATTTAGATCAGACAATTTCCAAGACTGGAAACAATTGCAGAAAAACTTGTGTTGTATTAGGTACGAAGCGATATCGGAGGATGTGGCCTTAGGACGTCACACAGATGAAGCATCGCATTGGCTGAAGGAGCGACAAAACGGGTAGCGAGGAGCCGAGCGGATTTCAAAAGTATATTGCAAGGTTTATTTAGATATTTCAACAGGCTGTGCCCATTTTTAACCATGCACCCTCTCTATCCTTCATTTATATAAAAAAACATTTTAAGTTTCTGTTCACATCGCCTTTACGTTTGATGCATACACCTGGGAAACCACAATGTAAAGGTCCGACATTCCATACAATGACTATAGGCCCATCCCATGTTAAAAATGTATATACGGTGCGGTTAATTTTGGCATCTGCTGGGTCAATAAGGCTCTATGGATACCGTCATCATATGCATGGGGAGTATCTCCTGGCTGAATGTACACCAAACGTGGTGTGAACAGAGCCTTATTTTGAGATTAATGTGAAATACTCCTGCACCATAGTGAAGCTAAACAGCAGCAATGCTCCATGTAACATAGAAGAGTGACCCAAGCTTCCCAAACCAGCACACACTGAAATATTAACAGCTGATCACAAGATAAACGCAAGTCTCGCAGTCCTGAAGAACACGATGACAGGAAACCTGCAGGACATGTTCAGAAAGCAACAAAGACTCGATACAGAGGCCAATGGATGTGCAGCAGCTGCAGGTCTCACATACATATATGGTGGATCTGCAAGCAGTGACAGGGAGGCCCAGAGCCCAGTGTAGGCTGACACATACAATAATGGACTGCACCTCAGCCACAACTGCAGAGGCCCCCCATGACACAGCCCACCACACCCTGTACACGGAGCCCCAATACCCCGGAACCCCCACCTCACCTTTTGACGCGGATGATCTGGTCTCTCATGGGCTTGATGTCCTGGAAGCTCTGCTGGTTGACAAGGCTGTACACCAGGATGAAGCCTTGGCCGTTCTTGATGTACAGATCCCGCATAGATGCAAACTGCTCGGTACCGGCCGTGTCAAGGATCTCCAGCACAGAGGGGGACGAGTCCACCTCGATCTCCTTACGATAGAAGTCCTCAATAGTCGGGTCGTACTTCTCGATGAACGTTCCGGTCACGAACTGCACGGTCAGAGCCGACTTGCCGACCCCGCCGCTCCCTAGGACCACTACCTTATACTCGCGCATCGTCCCCCTCCGCTCCCCGGCGGCATGCAACGCTCCTCACACCACGCCGCTTCTCCGCCTCCTCCTCCGTCGTCGCCGCCGCCCCTCTGCAGCGGCTTCCCGAGGCATGGGAAAGAGGCCGGGCTGCTTGGCCCGGTACCCGGAGACCTGCCCCCCTCCACCTCCTGTGCCCACTAAGCGGTGCTTATCCGCTAGCCGCCCCCGGCGTATCGCGCCGGCCTCGCAACAACCCCTCCTCGATGGGCTCTCAGGCCTCGCCCCCTGCGCCGTCACCTCACACCTGCCATAACGATTGGCTCCTATGTCCAATTCCATAGCAACTGTCTGTCCTCCCGAACACGGGGAGGAGACAACTGACAGGACCAATCACCGCCTCCCCTTCACGGGAAGATGCGACGAGAACCAGTAGCCTCCGCAGCCATAGCCAATCGTTGCGTCATTTCACCGACCATTCACAGAAAGCCCCGCCCACTCACGTCACAACGTTGCACAGACAAAAGCAAGGTGCTGGTTGCTGAGGGGGTTACGTTATGTACACCAGTTAGGCTATGTTCACACGCTTAACGGAAAACGACTCCTGATTTTCAGCCGGTTTTTAAGCAACTTGCGTTTTTTGCAGCGTTTTTTACAGCCGTTTTTGGAGCTGTTTTTCTATTGAGCCAATGAAAAACGGCTCAAGAAGTGACATGTACTTCTTTTACGAGGCTTTTTTTTACGCAGCCGTTTTTAAAAACGGCCACGTAAAAAACACCCTGTGAAAACGGAATGCCGTTTTTCCCATTGAAATCAATGGGCAGATGTTTGAAGGCGTTCAGCCCCCCGCATTTTTAGCCGTTTTTCGGGGCGTTTACGGGCCGAAAAACGGCTGAAAATAGCTTGTTTACACAGGCTATTTTCAGCCATTTTTCGGGCCGTAGATGCCCCGAAAAGCGGCTAAAAATGCGGGGGCTGAACGCCTCCAAACATCTGCCCAATGATTTCAATGGGAAAAACGGCGTTCCGTTCCAACAAGATATTTTTTACGCGACCATTTTTAAAAACGGCCGCGTAAAAAAAGCCTCGTAAAAAGAAGTGCATGTCACTTCTTGAGCCATTTTTGGAACCGTTTTTTATTGACTCAATAGAAAAACAGCTCCAATAACGTCTGTAAAAAACGCTGCAAAAAACGCAAGTTGCTTAAAAAACGTCTGAAAATCAGGAACTGTTTTCCCTTGAAAACCGCTCCGTATTTTCAGCCGTTTTTTGTTAAGCGTGTGAACATAGCCTAATTGTAAGGCTATGTTCACATGGTTAACAAAATACGGCTGAAATTACAGAGCGGTTTTCAAGGGAAAACAGTTCCTGATTTTCAGCCGGTTTTTAATCAAACCAGCGTTTTTCGCAGCGATTTTTACGGCCGTTTTTGGAGCTGTTTTTCTATTGAGTCAATAAAAAAACACCCAAAAACGGCTCAAGAAGTGACATGCACTTCTTTTTACAGGGCGTCTTTTTACGTGCCATTTTTTGAAAATGAGGCGTAAGAAAACGCCCTGTCGGAACAGAACGCCGCATTTCGCATTGAAATCAATGGGCAGATGTTTGTAGTCGTTCTGCTTCAGATTTTTCAGCCGTTTTTCGGGACGTTTACGGGCCGAAAAACGGCTGAAAATAGCCCGTGTGAACATACCCTAATACAGTATGAAGGAGACTGAATAATGTTTATGCAGAACGAGTAAGGACCTGTTCACATCAGCGTTGGCTTTCCGTTCAGGCCTTCCGTCTGTGGTTTCCGTTGGGTGAACCCCTCAACGGAAAGGCAAACGGAAACCTTAGCCGACTGCGCTATTGATTCCGTCAAAAAAACGGAAACCTGCCGGAATGGTGACAAACGGAAACCATTAGCAATGTTTCAGTCAGCATTGATATCAATGGTGATGCAAACGGAAGCTAAGGTTTCCATTTGACTTTCAGTTGAGACGTTCACCCGACGGAAACCTCAGACGGAACCCCTGAACGGAAAGCCAACGCTGATGTGAACAGGCCCTAAGAAGAAACTCATCATTCTGGATTGTAATTTATTTCCATCTCCTCTCACAGCTAATAAATAGCAACTTCCAATAGCAGACAGGTATTGTTGCTGAACACAGAAGTATCAACCTGAGATGGGTATTTATAGGGTGATACAAGTAACATATTGAATTCAGCGCACCACCACCCTCAGGGCTCATGCACACGGAGCCTTTGAAGGGGTTTTCCCATCTTACATATTTATAGCATGATTGTCTGATAGATGCGAGTCCCAGCTCTGAGACCGTTACCGATATCAAGAATGGGGGTCAACCGAGTCCCACTTTGCTTGATGTGGCGGCTGCTGGTCACAGAACCCAGGCAAAACCTACTGTAGAGAGGGCCACGGATCTCTACATTCTGTTCAATGGGATTTACAGTAACTGCTGAACAAGCGCTGCTCGACTGTTTCCGTAACAACTAAACAACAGAATGGAGAGGGGGCAGCGTGCATGCACAACCCTCTCTCGACTAGTCACTGCCTGCACTGATTGGTCTAGAGACCCCCTCTGTGTGCCTTATGGTCAATCAGGCCAGTAGGAGGTGCAATTAGCATACTCACATTAATTCCGTGCCCCGCTATTCAGTGCCTTTCACTGATGTAAGCTGCGCGATGTTATCATCGCGACGCTTACGTCGTTGAATGACAGGGCAAGGCAGCCTGCCAATCAGCTCCTTTTAACGACGCTACGTTGAAAGGCGCTGATTGACCGCGCAGAATGACTTGTCCTGTCACTCAGCCCCGCGTCGTTCAGCCCCAGCAGACCTGCATTGCAAGAAGACGGCACGGGAACGGATTTAGGTGAGTATGTAAAGTTGTTGGTTTTTTTGTGCTAAAAGTGTGAGGGGCTATATGTGCAGCACTATTTACAGGTGAGTAGGGCTGTATGTGGGGGGCTACATGTGCAGCACTATCTACAGGGGGTAGGACTGTATGTGGGGGCTATATAAGGAGCACTATCTAAGGGGGGGCTATATGTGCAGCACTATCTACAGGGGGGGTAGGGCTGTATGTAAAGGCTATATGAGGAGCAATATCTACAGGGGGGCTGTATGTGGAACACTATCTACAGTGGGGTAGGGCTGTATGTGGGGGCTATATGAGGAGCACTATCTACGTGGGTGGCTATATGTGGTAGCACTATCTACAGGGGGTGGGGGCTATATGTGGAGCACTATCTACAGGAGATGGGGCTATATGTGGCGCACTATCAACAGAGGGTGGGGGCTATGTGTGGAGCACTATCTACAGGGGGCTATCTACAGAGGTTCTATGGTGGGCAGTATCTACATGGGGCTCTATGTGGGGCACTGTCTACAGGGGGCTCTATGTAGGGCACTATCTACAGGGGGCACTATTTACAGGGGACACTGTGTGAGTGTGTGTGTGTGTGTGTGTGTGTGTGTGTGTGTGTGTGTGTGTGTATGGGACACAGTTTATGGTGCTATAATAATCAGGGATACAGTGTTATTATAATTAGCGATGCAGTGTATGGCGCTATTATATTTAGGGGCGTAGTGTGTGGCACCATAAGAAATGTATCTTTGTTTATAGTTGCAGAAATGTTTGAAAAGTGAGAAGCTAAAAACAGCTGAGCGGAAAACTGCTGAAATGGGCCATGGCCAGGAGAAGTCATCATAGAGATCTGGACCGGATGGTGAGTCACTTAATGTAAATGTTTATTCTGCCTGATTTTTTTTTGTGAGGCTGCTAGTGATGTAGAACAGCCTTGGGGGAGGGGGGGGGGGCACCATTTCAACTTTCGCCCCCCCCCAGGCAGCAAAAAAGCCAGAATCAGCCCTGATGTGAGTATCCCTTAAAAACGATGTTGGGTCAATGAGAGAGGCATTTAGAGGTCTGCAGAATGTTTTTCTATCTGGACGAGACAGGAAAACTCAGGCCAGACCGGGATCAGGGGCACCATTCCTGCCTGCGCTTTGATGACATTTTTTAGCAGTTCTTCCAGCTCCGCATCTGAATGCTTTGCCTGCTGTAGGTGATGAGGTATAATGCGGTGGCTACTCCCTCCCTTTCTTACAATACCCACTTTTTATGCACTTCCGAAGGTGCATAAAAACACCGTACCCATTCGGGGACGTCCAATTGTCTCAGGAATAGGAGGTATAGGCCAGAATATTGGAACATAAATAGACAGCATTTTAAGACCATTTGTAAGTAGCCTAACCATATATCTGCGTGACACTACTGATGTCCTCCTGAAGGCCTTGAATTAGATGGACAGATTTTGTTGGCAAGTATTGATGTGGAGGCGCCGTACACATCTATACCGCATAATCTTGGTATATTGGCAATGAGGAGCTTCCTACAAACAATTTAGACCTCATAATAAATTAGTTGTGGAAATTATTAGAAGTATCTGACAAACATTATTTTTCTCTTTGACGGTCCATTCTTCCACCAGCTCAGTGGTACGGCTATGGGTCGACCTTGTGCCCCCTCGTATGCAAATCTCTTCCTGGGCTGGTGGGAGAATAATATTGTATTTGTGGATGGAAACCAGGAGTGGTTCTCCAGAATCCTTTCCTGGTATAGATTCATTGATGATATTTTTATACTATGTCATGGATCTGAATCAGAATTTAGCAAATTTGTGCAACGTCTTAACATAAATGAACTGAGTTTATGGTTCACCTATGAGTGCAACACGACACATTTGGCATTTCTTGATGTGCTGGTGGAAAAAGATTCTAAAGGGAAAATTCATACTTCAGTATATAGAAAACCTACCTTCACCAACCAGTCTTTTGAAATGGGAAAGCCATCATCCAGTAGCACTCAAAAGGGGGATGCTGAAAAGGTCAATACCTTCGAATGAGAAGGAATTTTTTTGTCTATTAAATAATTTAAGACAGATGAAAATGATTTACGAAAGAGATTCAGGGAAATAGGGTATCCTGATAAAATACTCAGGTTTGAGGATGTGATTGGCAGAAACAGGAGGGATCTCCTTATCACACACAAAAAAGAGATGCAAGAGAGTTCATTCAGAATTATTAGTACTTTTGTGAGGCACACAATGAAGTACGTGATCTCATCTCCAAATATTGGAACGTCCTCCTTGAGGATCCTGATTTAAAAATGTATTGAAGACTACTCCACAAATTACCTATCACAGAGGCAGATCGCTAAGGGACCGTTCGGTAAAAAGCAATTTCACATCTGATAGACAAACCATTCAAACATGGCTACCTACTCTAACTCTAGGCAACTATAGATGTGGTGGTTGTATAGCATGCAAACGTATGTGTTTAGGGAAAACCTTTTCAAGCCTGGTGACTGGAAAAATATACAAGTTACGTGACTTCAATTGCAAAACCATAGGCCTTGTATATCTGATGGTTTGTAGTTGTCCTATGTAGGAAAAATGATACAGGAACTAATAGGAGGAGAATAGGCGAGCATCTTGGAGATATAAGGCATAAAAGAGATACACCGGTAGCACGTCATGTGAACATGTACCACAAAGGGGACCCGAACAGCATATCCTTTATGAGGATTGAAAAAATACATGAAAGCGTTAGAAGAGACAATACCAATAAATGCATCCTACAGAGGGAATGCATGTGGATCCAGAGGTGTCATGGCTGTGGGGTATGTGGACCCACTAGACCGCTCTGCCATAGCGGAGTAGCAGCTTGCCAAACAATAGTCAATAACAGTCTTCAGGACGAGAATACTTGGATAGATGATTTGGCAGACACTCGGTGTGGCAGACACCTGGCATAGCAGACACGTGGTGTAGCAGACACGTGGCACTGATGACACTTGGCACAGATGACACTTGGCACAGAAGACACTTGGCACAAATGACACTTGGCACAAATGACAGTTGACTTTGCACTGGATCAAACACAATTACGGGATACAGGATACAACTAAGGGACCATTTGCAATAACGAACATGGGCAGACATAATAACGCTCAGGCAAAAAGAGGAGGGGCAGAGCCCTTTTTAAAGCCCAGGATGTATAGGGATTGGCAAGGGAACTTTAATTAGGTGCGTGCGCTGGCCCTTTAAGACTGGGTATGAGCGCGCGCGCGCACCCTACACAGGGCAGTGGACCCATACGGCTGCGAGTTCTGGCGGCTCCGAGGAGGGAGATGCCAGCTGGGACACATCGGTCGTGGCGCCAGAAGTCAGCGACCATGGCCATTACAGTACCCCCCCTTACGCCTTTTTTCTTAAGTCAGGAGCGTGAGAGGAATGAGCATTCACATTCCTTTCAGGCTCCCATAGCCTCTCCTTCAGGACCAAACCATCTCAAGTCCACTAGGTAGTAGGTCCTCCCTCCTACCTCCTTGTAATCGAGGATCTCTTTTACTTCAAAGATGTCAGAAGAACCGCAGGGATTAACTATAAAACCAGGGGATTTTCTGAATTGGTTCAGAACCAGGGGATTTTCTGAATTGTTTCAGGACCAGAGGCTTTGGGAGGGAGGCAAAAAAATGAGTTGGGGATTTTGAGGGTAGGAGGTAGCCAAAGCTTATAGGATACAGGATTTATCTGTTGCAAAATCTCGAAGGAACTGAGGAATCTGGGAGTGAATTTGTGGGAAGGGTTCTTCAGGCGAATGTTTATGGAGGACAACCAGACCTTGACTCCAGGAGAGAACAGAGGAGGAATTTTTCTTCTATCTTCATATCTCTGTTCATGCGATCCATTGCCTGAAGGATCGCAGACTTAGTTTGCTGCCAGATGTTAAGAAAACCTCTGAAGGAAGAATTGGCTGCAGGCACTTGAGACGTAGCTGGCAAAGTAAGATGAACACGTGGATGTTGACTGTACACAATGAAGAATGGAGAAGAAGCAGTAGATTCACTAGTATGGTTGTTTTATGGGAATTCGGCCCATGGCAGAAGCTGTACCCAATTGTGCTTTTGAACTGAAATGAAATGATGAAGATAATTCTCAAGTACCTGGTTGATCCTTTCAACTTGGCCATTAGACTGCGGATGATAATCTGAAGAAATGTCCACATTACATAGTTACATAGTTACATAGTTACATAGTTACATAGTTAGTACGGCTGAAAAAAGACACATGTCCATCAAGTTCAACCAAGGGAAGGGAAAAGGGAAGGAAAAATTTCTACACATAGGAGCTAATATTTTTTTGTTCTAGGAAATTATCTAACCCTTTTTTAAAGCCATCTACTGTCCCTGCTGTGACCAGCTCCTGCGGTAGGCTATTCCATAAATTCACAGTTCTCACTGTAAAGAAGCCTTGTCGCCTCTGCAGCTTGAACCTTTTTTTCTCCAGACGGAGGGAGTGCCCCCTTGTTTTTTGAGGGGGTTTTACAAGGAACAGGATTTCACCATATTTTTTGTATGTGCCATTAATATATTTATATAAGTTAATCATGTCCCCCCTTAGTCTTCTTTTTTCAAGGCTAAATAGGTTTAATTCTTTCAATCTTTCCTCATAACTTAAATTCTCCATGCCCCTAATTAGCTTCGTTGCTCTTCTTTGTATTTTTTCCAACTCCAGGGCATCCTTTCTATGAACTGGAGCCCAGAACTGAACTGCATATTCTAGATGAGGCCTCACTAATGCTTTGTAAAGTGGCATTATTACATCCCTGTCCCGTGAGTCCATGCCTCTTTTAATACACGACAATATCCTGCTGGCCTTTGAAGCAGCTGATTGACACTGCATGCTGTTATTGAGTTTATGATTTACAAGTACACCCAGATCCTTCTCAACAAGTGAATCCGCCAGTGTAGCGCCCCCTAGGACATATGATGCATGCAGGTTGTTGGTACCAAGATGCATAACTTTACATTTATCTACATTAAACTTCATTTGCCAAGTGGACGCCCAAACACTTAGTTTGTTTAAATCTGCCTGTAATTCATGAACATCTTCCATAGTCTGAACTATATTACATAGCTTGGTGTCATCTGCAAAAATAGAAATAGTGCTATTAATCCCTTCCTCTATATCATTAATAAATAAGTTGAATAATAGTGGTCCCAGCACTGAACCCTGGGGTACACCACTTATAACCGGGGACCATTCAGAGAAGGAATCATTGACCACAACCCTCTGGATACGGTCCTTGAGCCAATTCTCAATCCAATTACAAACTATATTTTCTAAACCTATAGTCCTTAATTTACCCATTAGGCGTCTATGGGGGACAGTGTCAAATGCCTTTGCAAAGTCTAAAAACACTAAATCCACAGCGGCCCCTCTGTCTAGACTTCTGCTCACCTCTTCATAAAAACAGATTAGGTTAGTTTGACAACTTCTGTCCTTAGTAAAACCATGCTGGCTGTCACTTATAATGCTATTTATTGTCACATAATCCTGTATATAGTCCCTCAATAGCCCCTCAAACATTTTCCCCACGATGGATGTTAAGCTTACTGGTCTATAATTACCCGGGGAAGACCTAGAGCCCTTTTTGAAAATAGGCACCACATTTGCCCTGCGCCAGTCCCTTGGCACTATACCAGTCACTAGAGATTCTCTGAATATTATGAAAAGGGGGACAGAAATAACTGAACTAAGCTCTTTAAGAATTCTAGGGTGTAACCCATCTGGTCCCGGAGCCTTGTGCACATTTATTTTATTTAATTTAGTTTGGACCATCTCTACATTCATCCAATTCAGTATATCAACTGATATATTAACAGCACTGGCACCGGCTACATCAGCTGCTCTTTCTTCTGTTGTATATACAGAGCTAAAGAACCCATTTAGTAACTCTGCCTTCTCTTGATCCCCTGTGATCAACTCCCCATTACCATTATCTAGGGGTCCTACATGTTCAGACCTTGGCTTTTTTGCATTTATATGCTTGAAGAATTTTTTAGGATTTGTTTTACTATCCTTGGCCACCTGCCTTTCATTTTGTATTTTTGCTAATTTTATTACATTTTTACAGATTTTATTAAGCTCTTTATATTTTACAAAGGCTACAGCTGTACCCTCAGATTTGTATTTTTTAAATGCCCTTTTTTTGTCATGTATTGCCCCTTTCACAGAAGGTGTAAGCCATGTGGGGTTTAATTTGAGTCGTTTATACTTATTACCTGTAGGAATAAATTTTGCACTATAATAACTCAAAGTAGATTTGAAAATCTCCCATTTATCATTTGTTCCATTATTTGACATTAGTTCTTCCCAGTCTATATCCTGAATTGCAGCCCTCATCCTGGGGAAATTGGCTTTCTTAAAATTAAATGTTTTTGCCCTCCCAGCCTGCGTTTGTTTTTTACAGTATAGGT
Organism: Rhinoderma darwinii; assembly: GCF_050947455.1. NCBI lineage: Eukaryota > Metazoa > Chordata > Amphibia > Anura > Rhinodermatidae > Rhinoderma > Rhinoderma darwinii. Next base: position 161,916,291 of record NC_134688.1, on the reverse strand, counting down.
AAAATGTAACTATATTATGATCACTGTTACCGAGGTTTTCACGAACATTGACATTCCCAACAAGATCTGCATTATTAGAAATGACCAGATCCAACAGAGCTTCACCTCTAGTCGGGTCTTCCACAAACTGGCCCATAAAATTTTCCTGCAACAGGTTGAGGAAATGTCTCCCCTTTGCAGTTGAAGCCGAACCATGACACCAATTAATATCCCGGAAATTAAAATCTCCCATTATCACTACAGTACCCGCCTGTGCAGCCTGCTCCATCTGTTTATATATCTGACCTTCCATCTCCTCAGTTATATTGGGGGGTCTATAGATTACACCAAAAGTAATTTTTTCAGTGTTTACCTCCCTTTCTAGTTCCACCCACAAGGTTTCAACCTCCTCACAGTCTTCACCCACTATTGTCTCTTTCACACTCGCCTTCATATCACTTTTCACATACAGACATAAACCACCACCTTTCCTATTTGTCCTGTCTTTACGAAAAAGTGTAAAACCCTGTAGATTTACAGCCCAGTCATGTGAAGAGTCCAGCCATGTTTCAGCAACACCAACTATATCTATATTTTCTTCCAGTATCAAGGCCTCCAGCTCCCCCATTTTGCTTGCTAGACTTCTGGCATTTGTGAACATACACTTTAACTTGCCTGTCAGTTTTTCACTTTTATTATCAGAAATGTGATTTGACATTAATCGGTCCTTTTTATTTACACTGATGTTTTGCAACGAAAGGATCTCCTTATCTTGTTGTCTAGTCCTCTCCCCACATTCTGTTTCTCCCCCCACCAATATAGTCTGACCCCTCTCTAACCTGGCTACCCCTTTTTTTTCTACATTGACCTCCCTCCTCAGCCCTAGTTTAAACACTCCGCCACCCCAGCTAGAATTCTCTCCCCCAGCACAGCGGACCCCCTTCCATTTAGGTGCAAATCATCTGCAGAATACAGTTTGTACCCCAATGAAAAGTCAGCCCAGTGCTCTAGGAACCCAAATCCTTCTCCTCTACACCAAGACTTCAGCCATGCATTTAACTCCCTGAGCTCCCGCTGTCTTTCCTGTGATGCGCATGGCACAGGCAGTATTCCTGAGAATACAACCTTGGAGGTCCTTCCCTTCAGCTTGTAGCCTAGTTCTTTAAAATTATTCTTAAGGCTCCTCCACCTACCATTTATTCTGTCGTTGGTACCGACATGGACCACGACAGCTGGATCATCACCAGCCCCTCCCAGCAATTTGTCCACCCGTTCCACCACATGCCGAACCCTGGCACCAGGGAGACAGCAAACCATTCGGTTGAGGCGGTCTTGGCGACAAATTATTCTATCCGTCTTCCTGATTATAGAATCCCCTACAACTATCAATTGTCTTGGCTTGCCTGCATTACCATCCCGCCGACTACTAGCTGGGCTGTTCTCCCGGCTGTTAGGGAGATCAGTATCCACTAGGGCTGCCTTTTCTGAGACTGACACCCTCGCATCATCACCCAACCTGGCAATTTTGCTTGGAATGCCAGAAACCGGATCGGCCTTCCTTGTCTTTGACCCCTTTCTACTGCCCCTAACTACATTAACCCAGCTACTTACCTGATCCTGCTCACCCATGTCTTCACCCTCCAGTTCTAACCCACTAACTGCATGCTCTGTGAGCAGCAAGCTCCGCTCAAAATTGTCTATCCTCCTCAGTGTTGCATTCTGCTCCTCCAGATCTCTAATACGAGCTTCCAGGTGAACAACATGCTCACATCTGCCACAGAGATATTCACCCTGGAACTCCGGCTCCAGTCGTGTATACATATGACAAACTGTGCACTGAAGAAAACCTCCAATCTTGCTATCCATTCACATCCAAGAGTCTATATCGGGCTCTCCAGAACTTAGATGTGAATTGTACACCCCAATCTGACACAATATGGAGGGGAAGGCTGTGCAAACAAACTATGTGCTGTGTAAAAGGGCAGGGAGTAATAGCGGGGTTCACTTGGCTCGTGCCACCCACTACTACTACTACCTACTTTATATCAGGGTTACTAAGGTTATGCCTAGTTCCCCAACCTTTTTCTTATACTGACCTCAATCTAATTGCTTTGCTACTAAGTAAGTGTATACGACTGTATCGTAGAAATAAAGGTAATATTTATTAATACACACAGTAAATAATACTTAGATAAAATACACCAAACGCAGTACACAGTAATCACAGTATAGTATCAGTGTATCCCAATATACATAACTTAATATGTATTGAATACACTAACACTACACGTGGTACAGTATAAACAAGGTATCACAATCCTAATCTATACCACCACCCGCTTACCTTAACATACAAATATACGTTGCATTACAATACATACACGCTCACTATTTCTGTCCCACGTCCTTCTAAATATAACTGTCCCTGTATACTAAGGGTTAACAGGAGAGGTGAAGGATAAAGGGTTAACAGGGGATAATCAGGTAAAGGGTTAACAGGGGATATACAGGTAATGTGCAGGCACATGGGAAAGAGTTAACTAGGGATGTAAGGGTTGACTCAGGGGAAAATATGAATGTATCCGAGAGAGAGATAAAGTGCAGGGCTAAGACAGGGGTGCTTTAGGGTAATAGGGAGAGAGAGACTTGGGAATCTTATTGTCCAGGGGAGTGAAAGGGTTAAATGCAGCTGTTGCTGCACTTGATACTTAGCGTCTAGTAGGAGGACGTTGGTAGAGGAGTCAGATGGTGGAGTGGTGAGCAGGAACCAGCAGGAGTGGTGAGCCAGCATTGGTGGAGGGAGGCAGGACCCAGCTACTATTTATTTAAATCCTGCCGGTACGCTCGTAGCAGGGCGAGTGGACGCTCACTCACCCCGGCTAACATGGATCGGCTCGGTGATATGACGTCACCGTCCAACCCATGAGCACGAGAGCGCTGCCGCCTGCTCGAGTGTTCCCGTGCTCGCGAGAAACCGCCTGTGCGCGGGAAGTTTAAAATGGAGACAGGAGATCAAAGCATTATCTCCTGTCTCCATCAGTTCCAAGTGAAGCAGGACAATAACTAATTGTCCTACTTTGCTTGTGTAACGGTTACTCATGACCAGGGCTGTGTCTCTACAGCCTTGGCTTATGAGACATCAAATATACAGTATATATATATATATATATATATATATATATACACATATATAGTCTCCTGGCTGGCTTGCCAATGTAAAAGGGGGTGGAGTAATAGCCGGGTTCACTTGGCTCGTGTCACCCACTACTACTACCTCTTTTATATCAGGGTCACTAGGGTTATATAAAAACGAATTTGGTTTTTGAAACCATACCTAATAGAAAATCCCCCCAAAAATATATATGGTCTTTTTAAAAACCATCGAAAATTAATATTAAGTCACCTGAGACGGAAATGGGATATCCAGAGTCTAGAAGCTTATAAAATGTCTAAAATAACACCAAAAGGCTTACGTAGACGCACAACTCCTGCGTCACACTTTAAAAGAGAGTCATTTTTAGAAAAATGGGATGAGGAGTGTCTAAGACACTCAAGAAATTTGATGGACTTATTAATAGAAGAGGAGAAAATAATGTTGGGCTCACTCACTATAGAAATTGAAGAGAGTGTCAATGTAATGATCCAGATTTTGAAAAATGAAATGATAGTCTTAAAAAAGAGGTGGAGCTAGAACTTCGAGAAATATCTACACGAAAAAGGAAAAAATTGAGGGATACCTTTGATTTTGAACAAAAACATATCTTTTCCTTCTCAATGAACAAGGAGAGACAAATTAGACGTAGATCACGGATAAGAAGAAATACATTCATGTCAACAGATGGGGAAACGACTAGCGACCCATCTAGTGTTAACGAGATGGGAAAACACACTAGAATAGAGGAGACACAATCAAAGGTATCTTTTTTAGGGGACCGAAACAGAGGAAAGAACAGTAGAGAAAAAAGTAGGACCCAATACAAGACAGCGCAGGGGAAGATAGAAAATAATATAAATACTATAATCAACTTGACAGAATTCCCCTTATCTATAGATCATATCTCTCTACTAAATCGCGGCTTGGGTTTCTCACCCGTTCCCCCTGGAAACGAATTTGAAATCTGTAAAGATCTCCACCTTTTTTTGAGAAAAATTATCTTAAGACTCTGGCATGGGGAAAAGAATGAAGGTAATAAGAGAAGTAAGGACGTAGAATTATTGTCACAGAGGGAAACAACTAGATTGAATATAGTACCGAACTTAGAATTGTCAGATTTAAACACCTTGGTGGATTTAAATGCGTTATGGAGGGAAGGTAACCCACTTGGGAATATGGATGGATTTAAAGAAGGCATAACTGACATCATTCCGGAATACACAGGATTGCGTAAAAAAAGCAGTACAATGCCAAGCGTTTACTCCAATAGATGCACACATGCATTTTTGGAGGCAATGCTTAGGGATATTGGTCTTATTGACTGGCCCTCCTTCCTGTGTGAGGACAACTTAACAAAAAGGGAACGAAAGGTTCTGAAGCAATTACAAAATCTTAAAAATATTGTGATAAAACCCAGTGACAAGGGTGGAAATGTTGTCCTCCTCAGGGAGGAGGACTATGTCTGTGAAATAAAAAGGCAACTAGATACTGATGCATATACCCCCCTAATGGAGAATCCACTTGTGAACATAACTAGCATACCAAATAGGAAGCTAGCATTTGCCCTAGATGAGGGCTTAATTAATAAACATGAGTTTAAAGGCATGGTGTCGCCCCAAAAACATGTTTTTTTTTTAAAATTTAAACATTTAGTGTGTGGGTGATTAAACATTGTTCAAATTTTTTTTATTTTTTTCGCGAGTCAGGAAATATTATAAATTTTTTCAAATTTTTCAAAATTTATAATACTACCCATTTTTGGTCACTAGATGGAGCTGTTTGGAGCTAGTTCCCAAAATTGCAGCATTGCAACATTGGGTTAAAAGCTATCGCTCTAGTGAGCGCTCAGCATCCCCCCCTCCTTTATCCTGGCTAGTGCCGGGATAAACGAGGGGTTTGAAAGGTTTAACCTGCTACACTGTGTGTCGCCATTTTTTGAGGTAACTCACAGTGTAGTAGGTTTACATGCAGTAGTAAACACACACAAACACTAACATACATTGAAATCGCTTACCTGCTCCTGCCGCCGCGGCCCGTCCGCTCCCTTTGCTGCCGCTGTCCCATGTGCACTTGTCCGGAAGCCGCGACCGGAAGTAGTAATATCACTGTCCGGCCGCGACTTCCGGTCCACAGGAAAATGGCGCCGGACGGCGCCAATTTCGAATAGGACTGTGTGGGAGCGGCGCATGCGCAGTTCCCACACAGACGCCGTACACGGCAGTCAATGGGACGGGAGCCGTTCGCAGTCCCTATGGGACTGTGGCTGCCGTATTCCATGTCTGTGTGTGTCGTTAATCGACACACACAGAAATGGAACAAAAAATGGCAGCCCCCATAGGGAAAAAAAAGTGTGAAAAAAAGAAACAGTAAAACACAAACACACAA